>NC_134093.1:30122663-30425476 GCF_000715075.1 Nicotiana tabacum
AGGTTTTAGTTAACAAACTCCACGAGGTACCGAACCTTGGACAAATCACAACTCACGTGTCTCAATATTTGAACCCTAACACTTGGCATCTTGTGCCCTCATTACACCTCATAACCGCACTGACGACTCGCGTGCCAAATAGAGCCATTCTCACATAGAAGGCAAGTAAGCAAGGGTGTGCATTCATACTCAAAAATATCAAGAAAACCTCGTATCCGATAACAGTGCTTAACTACGTGTATGCTTGTGCAAATGTCCTAACATAGTTTATACCAGCTAGTGAGCATAAGGAAAAGAACGGACAACACGTAGAATGTTTTCTCACAACTTTTACAAAGATAAAGCTCACACAGGTAAGTGTACCACTACATAAATATCAATAACAAGAATGCCCCTAGGCCATCACAAATCAATCCCTGACATAGCCCACCTTGTCTCACCACGTGTACAATAGTAAAGTAAATGCCCGCCTTGTCTCGCCACACATGCATAATAATGTTCCCACCCTGTCTCGCCACTTGCGCAACCCACATATATGTATCCTTCCTTGTCACGCCGCATGTGCAAATATAAATAGTAACAATATCACGACAGAATCCTCGTGCAACCCCATAACAAAGAGATGTCAACAAAGGGTACTCCCGAGATACCGTCTCATAGTTCCAAAAGTAAATGCTCAACAGGGGATGTCCCGAAGTACCGCCTCGTAGTCCATTAAGTAAATATGACAGACAGGGGGATCTCTCGAGGTACCACCTCGTAGTCCCAACGTAAATATACAAGACAGGGGGGATCTCCCGAGGTATCGCCTCGTAGTCCCAAAGTAAATATGCAAGAACAACCAGTACAACAACAACAATAACACTAATACAAGGTTACGACAAATAAATCAACTCAGAAATTCCAGAACTCAAAGGAACAGAGGAATTAATTCACGAGGAGTGGCCACAGGAGAGAATGCTAGTCATAATAAGAACAACGCAATAAGAAAGGAAATATTATGTAACAATGGTCCACAATGTACAGTTCCACGACGAAGGAGCTAACACAAGGCGAATAATTCCAAATAAGAACAAGTCAACTAAAATAAAGGATATCTAACTTCTTTTAAGGTTGGCAATTAAGAAAGAGATACAACAAATTCAATTAGGGATAAGCAGCAGAAAGATAATCATAGCCTCAATTAAGGATGAACAATTACAAATGAGATAATTATAACTTCAAATAAAGATAAACAGTTAGGGAAAATATAACATGGCAATAGAAGGGATAACAATTTCAGTTAAGGCACAGATGATTCAAACAAGCATCAAGGGCGGATCATGAAGCAATTAATTCTAATTAAAGCAGGTAGAGGTCAAACTTGTAATTAAGAGACATATTCATAACATAACTACTGCATAATCAGTGAATACAAGGACCTAAGAACCCTAAAAGGCCAACTTTCCACAAATAAGTCCGAGCACATACTCTTCACCTCGCGTACACGGACTACAATTAGCATAGAAGATTCAGACCCTAAGGGGTAGTTCCCCCACACAAAGTTAGGCAAGATACTTACTTCGAACCAAGCTCAATCAATCAGTAAGAATGCCCTTTCCTCGATTATCCAACTCTGAATGGCCCAAATCTAGCCAAACACAATTACATATCATGAATAAAATTACGAGAAACTAATTTAAATAATAAATCTACGACTTTTGCAAAGAATAGAAAATTCGTCCTAAAAAGTCATCCCGGGCCCACGTCTCGGAATCAGGTAAAGGTCATAAAATACGAACACACAAACAACCACGAGTTCACTCATACCAAAATTATCCAAATCCGATATCAAAATCCGAATCAAAACTCAAAAATTTATCTGAAGAACCTTCCAAAGTTTTCCCAAATTTCTCAACCAAATTCCTTAATTAAATGATGAAATCAACTATAGATTAATGAGATATAACCATAAAAGAGTTAAGAATCGTTACCTACAATCTTCCTCTGAAAATCCCTTGAAATTTGGCCTTAATTCGAGCTCTCTAGGTCCAAAATTAGAGAATCAAATCAACCCTCGTACTTAGCCCTTTTCTGCCTAGCGATTTCCGCTTATGCGGGCTTCCAGTCGCACCTGCGATGCCACACCTGCGGAAATTCCATCGCAGGTGCGGAAATGAATTAAGTCCTCTGGTCCACTTCTGCGAACATAAGGCTACACCTTCAAGTGCGCGCCTGCAGATTCTTATCTGCTTCTGCGGAATCCTCACTCAGCTCGCCTTCCGCTTCTGCAATCCCTTCTCCGTAAGAGCGACTCCGCTTCTGCGCCCCTTTTGTCGCACCTGCGACCACTGGTTACCCAAATCAGGGCCGCATCTACAAGCTCCCTTCCGCACGTGCGAGTCCGCACCTGCGGCCACCCCACCGTAGGTATTACACCAGAAGCTTGAAAGCTTCAGCAACTACACAAGTCCAAATTTCGATCAGTTAAGCATTCAAAACTCACCCGAGGCCCCCGGGACCTCAACTAAATATACAAACAAGTCCTAAAATACCATAAGAATGTAGTCGAGCCCTCAAATCACATCAAACAATGCTAAAAACACAAATCATCCTCCGATTCAAACTTAATGAACTTGAAACTTTAAAATTTCTACAACCGATGCCGAAACTTATCAAACCACATCCAATTGACCCCAAATTTTGCACACAGGTCATATTCAACATTACGGACCTACTCCAACTTCTGGAATCCGATTCTAACCCTGATATCAAAAAATTTCACTACCGGTCAAAATCTCTAAAAATTTAACTTTCGCTATTTCAAGCCTAAATGAGCTACAGACCTCAAAAACACAATCCGGATACGCCCCTAAGTCCAAAATTATCCAACGAAGCTAACAGAACTGACGAAACTCCATTCTGGAGTCGTCTTCACCCAATTCCAACTACGGTCAAAATCCTAAGGCTTAAGCTTCTGTTTTAGGGATTAAGTGTCCCAAATCACTCAGAATCATCCGGTAATTGAATTCAACCATGCACGCAAGTCAATACACATAATACGAAGCTGCTCAAGGCCTTATGCCACCGAACAAGACTTAAATTTTTAAAACGGCCGGTCAGGTCGTTACACCACATTGGCTTTACCAGGATGATAATCAATCATGCAATCATAATCTTTGATGAATTCAAGCCATATACGTTGTATCAAGTTTAACTCTTTTTGTGTACCCAAGTACTTCAAACTCTTGTGATCAGTAAATATATGACACTTCTCCCCGTACAAATAATGCCTCCAAATTTTTAAGGCAAAAACAATGGCAGCAAGTTCAAGATCGTGAGTGGGATAATTCAACTCATGCGATTTTAACTTTCGAGAGGCATAAGAAATTGCATTCCCTTCTTGTATCAAAACACAATCCAATCCACGGTGAGATGCATCACTGTATATCACATAATCTTTCCCTTCAGCTAGCAAAGAAAGTATTGAGCTTGTGTCAACAAGGATTTGAGCTTTTCAAAGCTCTCTTGACACTTGTCATCCCATAAAATCTTGGCGTCTTTCCCCAAGAAACTTCTGATCTAAGTTGGATTTTTAGGGGGTTTCCAATCAACAATAGCTTGAATCTTACTATAATCAACCTTCACACCTTTAGCTGATACAATATGCCCCAGAAAAGCCACTTCACTCAGCCAAAGTTCACATTTGGAAAGCTTCGCATAGAGTTGCCTCTCCTTCAGAATTTGCATGACAATCCGGAGATGCTTATCATGATCTTCTCTATTCTTGGAATAGACTAAAATGTCATCAATAAATACCACCACAAATTGATCAAGGTAAGGCTTGAATACACAGTTCATTAGATCCATAAATGCAGCAGGAGTATTTGTCAAACCAAATGGCATTACCAAAAATCTATAATGGCCATACCTGGTCCTAAAAGAAGTTTTAGGAACATGTTGCTCCCTCACTCACAATTGATAATATCCAGACCTCAAGTTAATTTTTGAGAACAAGCTGGCACCCCTCAGTTGGTCACACAAGTCATCGATTCTAGGCAGTGGGTATCTATTCTTGATTGTTACCTTGTTTAGCAGTCGGTAATCAATGCAAAGCCTAAGAGTGCCATATTTCTTTTTCACAAATAAAACAAGAGCTCCCCAAGGCAAAATACTGGGATGGATAAAACCTTTCTCGAGAAGTTCTTGCAATTGAGCCTTCAACGCTTTTAATTCAGCTGGAGTCATTCTATAAAGAGCGATAGAAATAGGAGTAGTTCCAGGGACAAGCTCTATAGGAAATTCAATCTCCCTTTCTGGAGGCAACCCAGGAAGATCATCAGGAAAGTCGCACACGATTGGTATGTCCTCAAGACTTGGACTCCCCAATCATATATCGACTATATGAGCAAGATAGGCCTCGCAACCTTGACGAATCATCTTCCTTGCCAAGACTGCAGAAATAATATTAGATGTCAATGATCTTTCTCCTTGAATACTATGTGTGAATATGCAGGAGTTCTAAAAGTCACTTGCTTCAACCTACAATAAACTAATGCATAGTGCCTATGGAGCCAATCCATACCAATAATAACATCATAGTCTTGGAAGGGCATTTCAAGCAAATCTGCAGGGAAGACTAAATTTTGAATCATGAATGGACAATCTTGGTAAATCCTGTTAACAACAGCCTGATGCCCTAATGGACTCGTGACAAGCACATCAAAGTCAAGTCTCACATATTTAACAGTATCAGGAATTGCAAGTGATGAGCAAACATAAGAGTGCGAAGATCTAGGATCAAATAATGTAACTACAGATATGCCAAATAAGTGAAATTTACCAAAAACCACGTCTGGGCCATCTTGGTCATTCTTCTATCTCATAGCATAGCAGTAGCTCTCGACCCACTACCCTAATTAGCTCCACCCGAACCCACTGCTTGCATATTTCTAGGTCTTGCACCGCTATTAGCTTGAGAATGAGTAGTGACAAGCTTTTGAACTGAGCCCTCTGTATGTGTAGAAGAAAGAGGATTAGGATTAGAACAATCCTTCACTTTATGATCCAGACTTCCACAATTAAAACAAGCACCAGAAGCTCTTCTGTAGGCACCATAGTGATTCTTCCCACACTGTGCACAAGTAGGTGTATAAGTTTTGCTTTGGCCATAACTTGGAGTACTAGCATTAGAGAAATTTGGCTTATTCTTCTTGTGATATGATGACCTCTGTGCACTTTCAATCTTGGAATAGTCAAACTTTCCCTTCTTGGATAGACCGCCATAATCTGAATTACCCTTCCTAAACTTATTTTCTCTCCTACTAGCTTCTTCCTTGTCAATTCTTTCCCAAGTAAGAGCACCTGAAACTAGTTTGGAAAAATCCTCAAGTTGCAAGATTGCCACAGATTTTCGGATTGAACCATTCAAACCTTCTTCAAATCTTCTGCACTTGTCTCTTTCATCATCAATAATACCTCTAGCATAGCGAGAAAGCTTGAAAATGTTTTGTTGATACTATGCAATAGACATACTCCCTTGTCTTAAATTCAGAAACTCTTTTTTCTTAGCATCACAATAGACAAGCGGAACATATTTCGTATGAAATGCTTTCACGAAGTCATCCCAAGTAAGCACCAGAGGTTTTGCTTTTGCATTTGGCACACTTACCCACCAATCATAGGCATCCTTTTGTAAAAAAGAGATAACATACTTAAATTTGGCAGCATTAGTACACTCTAGTTGTTCAAAGACCCTCTCCATGTGCTCGAGTCATTGTTCAGCTACCGTGGGATCAGTAGTGCCTTCAAATTCAACTCTACCCGTTTTCCTCATCTTCTCAAAATTCATTTCACTAGGTTCTGACATTGTCCGTGCCAAGTGACGAAAGAACTCAGCCATCTGCTGAAATAGAAGAGTCATAGTAGGAGTTCTATGACCCATTGCACTTGGGTTACTACCCAATTCATTTTCACTAACACGATGATGATTTAGGTTAGGTAAGGGTTCCTCATCTCCTTCCCGGAGATGAGGTGGAGCATTATAATGGGCCTGAATTTCATCAACGGATTTAATAGCTCTATTCGAAGAGGAGGCCATATTAAAATTTCTATAAAAGATAAGATCACACTGCATTAGGGACATGTACATGATTTATATGTACAAGGAATACAACAAATTACATTAAGCAAGTATGCAAAAATTTATAATCTCTGAGTCATTTTCAAGAAAGAAAATAACAACAAATACTAGGTACGATCATAACAAAAATCCTAGAATCACAAACCTAAACTCTGATACCAAAAATTGTAGGAACCCACTTTGGAAGGGTGCTACTTACGAAATAAATCTAATTTACTACTTACAATATTAAGAAGATATTAATCCAAAAAGACATTCAGAATAATTTAGTAGCGAAAATAGGCCCATGCGATAAAGGTTCAAAGTGCAATATTTTTATTTTTAAAAATACACTTCATAATTTTTTTTTAAAAAATAAAATACAATATCAAAATATCAACATAAGGTGATATAACCCTTCTTGAATAATCAACACGTTAAATAACTTCCTAACAAAATTATACTTTTCGTTCAACATCACTGCATGTTCATATTGTACATAAATTCAAACTAGCGAGTAAAAAAAACATAAAACTAGTCTTCTCCTTTGAACATTTTTACAAGACAATGTAAATTCAGTATATTACAAAACTTGAGTTATTAATACACCCTAAAACAACAAAACAAGTTACCAAATTTAAGTTACAAGATTTTGGTCTTAAGATCCAACAAGCCTCCAAAATAACGTACATGAGTGCGACATATAGATCATGTACGAGTCCCAACACTATACAAAATCTAGTTGCATATGCAAATGTGATCTCCATAAGTGCTCCCAAAAAATACTACTTCATAAGGTCGTCTTCAAATCTCATCTCGTACATTACCTACGATAGAAAACAACTATCGCTAAGCATAAAGCTTAGTGGCGTATAAACTTTGGGCTTGGAGCCATTAAATTCTCCAATTCCCCTTTTCAGTTATAGGTAGCTCAAATTAAACATAATTTAAAATAAGTGAACAAATATATCAAAATTATCGAATAGCAAACCTTGAATATCAATAACAATATTCAAGATTCAAGAGTCGAGAAAGCGTATACTATCAATCCAAGAGAGTTTGCCAAATATTCATTTTTCGCCCAATATGTACGTCATGCCATCACACTAAGCATAATCAGATATCAAGGTGGACCAAAGCCCCAAATCAAGTAGGGCCAAAACCCAATAGTCAAGAGAATCAAGAACCATATTAAAAATGGCTTCCTAGTTCGTACTTAACACTGACAAGTTCCATAATTTAAGACGAACTACAATTCCAAAGTCAAAATGGAAAAAGATCCGAACCAAGAGGCATGCCAAGATGAGTGACAAAGTCACTTCCACAAGAAGGACAAAGTCCCAACAATAATGCTAAATGATCAAGCAAATCCATATGAGTGAGCGATTTAGCGAATATCTTACAATACTTGATATAACACGAATATAACGATATAAATTGAAGACAAGAAAAAACAATGAGGTTATTTCAAAATATTCCAGCAAGTAAAAAGAGTACAAATTTTATACAAACCTTGATGTTTTAACACAAAACAGTTCAACTACAACTTGAGGACGTTCGAATCATCTACGTCATAGACAAACCAAATCCGTCCACTTCCTCAAATACTTTTCCTTAGATTTTACAAGGGTATATATATCTTAAATACATAAATCAAATATCTATATAAGTTCAGTGATTTAACATGCCAAACTAAACATGATATTGATGCAAATTACCTAAAAAACTTAAATAGAAATTCTGGACAGTATCACTGTCTTGTGTTATGACTCAGTTTTGAAGATGAAAATGGACAAACTAGACTGTGTGGTCTTCATTACAGTTGTAGATATATGCCTTACTATTTCAGTAAATCTTGAATCACCCCTATATCAGTTTTATACAAAAGGTTATGCTAAAATTACTAACAGTAGTACAGGGAGGGTTTGTAAAATAAAAAATCTGGGCAGCACCTCCCCTGTAGTTCATCACCCATTTTCGGGTAAATAAAAGACAAACCAGGTTTTGGTGCCTGAATAAGAGTTATAGATCTATGAAATAGCTTTCCAGAAAAGCTTGGATCACTTAAAACGGATCCATATACAAGAATATACGAAGAAAACACTAATCGCTGTCTAGTGTAAAAACGAGTTTAGTAACTTACCACAAAAGAGATGAGCAACTTGAGCTTCACCAAGAACGAGTTTTGCTGGTTGGTTTAGTGAAAATTTTTGATGGTTATCATGAAGTATTTCAGGTGATAAGCAGGAGAGAGAGTAGGCATTTTCTTTAGTATGAAAGAATGAAATATGAGAGGAGGTTATGAAAAAGCAAATCAAATAAGTAATACTTATGAACTTTGGATATGTATGAAATAAAATTGGCTGCCCAAAGAACTAAATATCTTTAAATAAATATAAAAGGATGGCAGCACAATACCTTAAATATATAATGTATTTAATAATAATTTATCAAAATAATATTTAGTGTTACACATAGCAACACAATGGACTTCTTTGTCAATATTAACATAACTTAAAGTAAGCAATTTTTATATTATTGTCAATTTCACATTTAGGAAGTACGACGGAAAATCTATCTTCATTATAAAGATGCTCAATCGAGAATGAAAATATTACTTAAAACTTTGAGGTGTTACGGCCAATCTGTCAAAGTGTTCAGAGTGTGTCCTCGGTAGAGCAATTCGTCATGTTGGCGTGTTTTCCTCTCTGTTTTGGTATCTTCTGAATCCTTTTCAGTGGGGTTCTAACTGTGCAGGCAATAGTGAGTTCTCGAAGGTTGGACAATAGCATCACGAGCACGAGTTTCACTTTCAATCTAAAGGTGAGTTCAAAATTGTTCCACTGTTAATTTATCAGAAATGCAAGATTTTCTTTCTATAGTCATTCAAGGTATAAGGCAATTTCGACAGTATGGCACCTATTTGAAGTGCATCGGGAACTTTAACTTCAAGATCACTTAGTTTTGAAACTAAGATTTGTAGTTCTTGAATCTAATCCATAATGGGCTTTGTCTAAACCATTTTAAATTCAAAGTATTGTAAGGACAAAAATTTATCAATACCACGCTTTTCATTTTCATGTGCGGTCTACAATGATGTCCATATTTTCCTTGGTAATTTCATATTGGAATACAAATCATAGAGCCAATATGTCAAAGTGTTTAGAATGTGTCCTCGGCAAAGCAATTCATCATGTTGGCGTGTTTTCTTCTCTTCTTTCGTATCTTCTAAATCCTCTTCAGTGGGTTCTAACAGTGCAGGCAATAATGGATCAATGACGTAAAATATCTTTAGAGCAGTAAGCAAGAAGATCATCTTGTCCTTCCAGCGAGTGAAGTTCGTTCCATCAAACCGATCTAGTTTGATGAACTTTTTTGTGTTCTCTACAACAGACATAAATTTCTTCATAATAGAATATATCTTGAAAATTATTAGAAAAATTGCAGAAGAATAGCTTTGACGCGTGAAAGATTAATATATTTCAAGAGATATTGTCCGTATATTCTTTAGGGGATTACAAGCAATTCTCCGTTAACATACAACAAAGCCAGAATTATATGTACAAATTAAATATCACTGCTCCTGAGGTGTTCTTCTATTTATTGGACTCAAGAGAAGACTTTTCAAAAAAGTCACACTCCTATGCGAACAATTATGTCTATTTTATTTAAAATTCAAAATTAAATACAAATTTTAAATAATTAGAAACTGCTCCAAACGGTAAATACGAAAATAAAACCTTTCTTTAAAGGTCCAACATGTGCCAAAATCCAAGTCGTTTAGATATTATTATTATTATTATTATTAATTACACACATGTAATAACATATGTTACACATACTTTATAAGTGTGTCAAATACTCATTCGATATGACTTAGTGGGCTTTTTTAATGCCTCAAAGGTTCAGCCACCGATGTGGTAAACCCACGTATACAAACTATATCTAACAATAGAACTTAATTCAAAACGGAGCTTCACATTCCCAATTCCCAAGATTTTAGCTAGAGGTAAAAGAAAAAAAGGACGAGGATGATAAAATGTAGGAGATAAGAAAGAGAAATAGGCCCAGCTCAACTAGTTGATCAATATGTGGGATAAGCTTGGAGATGGGTCAGTACGCCTTTTACTGAGCTTTGTCAATGCCTAAAATGTCCAATGGTCTCTTATAGTTAGGCACACCATATTGAAGAAAGTGATTAAATGTGCGGTAGTTTTTTTATTTTTTATAACTTGGGGACTGCCAGGTAATAAATGTGACAAGCAGAAGAATTAATAGTGTAGATAGGTTGACATTGAAAGCTAGATTTACCTATCTACTACAAGATTGTTTTAGTTCAAGAAAGAAGTCTTTAATAATTATTTGAAATGTCTATGTTGAATGCGAAAATTATCCTGCCCAACCTCGTGTAATAATTTCGTCGTTGGAGTTAAAAGGCTCGATACATGAAATGTCTATACTTTTCATGAGTCAATTCCGTAAAAATTAACTACTGACGTGTGTTATTAACATTAAAGAGACCAAAAATGTGGTTTTCATGAACATAAGGAACAAAAAATGCTCATAAGCATTTTCAAAGGATCGGTTTAGACATCGGACTAATTTTGTCATTTTCTTCAAATATTCATCAAATAACAACCTCTTCATTATTATTCATCTGCTAAATTTATATATATATATATATATATAGGGTACTATATTTAAACAAGTTACTCTAATAACTATAGGATGTTACACCTAATTCCCATATTAATTAGTAATGTAGAATCTTATATCGAAAATAAAATTAAAAGTGTTGCCCAAATGCATCGATCGGTAGTGAGAGTGCTAGGATTGAGGATGTCATAACAAACACAACGAAGAAACTAAACATGAATTGCATGTGATGTTCCTCTCGAATTATGCATGCAAACAGGAGCGAAGGTATACGTGTGGTCAACTGAACACCCTTCGCCGAAAAATTATACTTTCTCCGTTTCAATTTAGATGGAGTAGTTTGACTCGACACAGAGTTTAAGAAAAAAAAAGACTTTTGAAACTTGTGGTCTTAAAATGTTAAGGGGTCAAAGTTTTGTGGGGCCATGACATTTATGTGATTATAAAAACTTTTCATTAAGGGTAAAAGGATAAAATAAAAAATTTAAAATTGAATTATTTTCAAATTTACAATTGTGTCATTTATTTTGGAACATACTAAAAAGAAAAGTACCTCATCTAATTTGAAATAGAGGGAGTACTATGTATATTGTAAAATATTATTTGTTATTGATCAAATATAGACGTTAAACACCCTTTGCATAACCCACTGGCAAATAGTGTTTAAATTTTGAACATCTTTATTGAATTTTCTGGCACAAACACTCCCTACGTCACTGTTCACAAAGCCTTCAATATACAGCAAATGTCTTTTCCTTAAAACAACTCTCAACAATCCCACATCCATTCTGTCGAGTTTGAGATTGTAAGTTCATAGCAAAATGAACTCAAAGAGTAGTACCATTGAGGTTGGAGCTGATGGAGTTGCTGTTATCACCATTATTAACCCTCCTGTCAATTCTCTTTCCTTAGATGGTATGTTAAGAACTTCATACATCTCCCTTTTTTTCCTTTCGACATTTTTGATTATTGTTTCAACGTTGTTCGAGCGTGGAAGCAGCCACTAATATTTGCATTAGGATAGACTGTCTATATCACACCTCTATATCAAACCCTTGGGGTGCGGCCCTTCCCTGGATCCCGAGTGAATGCGGGATGCTTTGTGTACCGGACAACCTTGCCCTAGTTTAACATTTTCCTAATATTAAAAATATATTGGAAACTTTTATATTTTAGATATATTTAATTTGTAGTTGTTATAAGGATTACTTTCCCCTGCATGAGGTCGGATGATTTTATTCTTAAAAATCTGACTTTTCTTATCATGGTCTCTTGCATTGAGTTTCTCATTGTTAGTACAAAATTTGATAGTAAAATTTGTTTATGAAAGCATATTTTTTCTCTTCGTTTTAAAAGAAAGAAAAAGAAGAAGTGGTAGCTGTTAAATTTTACGAATTTAAAGCTCAATATACTTGAACCCACTCTTTGATCTTCAATGTACCGCATTTTCTTTTTAGTTTTGTACAGCTTGGAAAAGAAATTAGAGGAAGGCTTAAGGAGAGATGATGTGAAGGCCATTGTTGTGATAGGTATATTTGATGAAATTACATTCATTTATAAATGTACCAAATGGATGATATATATATATATATATTTAAATTTTTCTTGCTATTAATTGGTAGTAATAAGGTTGTATCTTGACAGGTTATCAAGGCAATTTCTCGAGTGGTTTTCATATCTCTTCCTTTGATGACTTGCAACAAGGAAAAGGTAAGCATTCTAGCAATCTGAAAATACATGCTAGCTCAGGCGAGTTAGAATTTGAACCTTATAGGTTTGTGATTCTAGTTCTTTTAAGTTACTTATTTGAGATTTCAGTTCTTTTAAGTTACTGAATTTTAAGATAATTATTTGAGATTCCAGTTCTTTTAAGTTAATTTTAAGATAATAATTTGTACATATTAAAAAATAGTATAAAGTTTGTACCAAAGTTGATGTATTTTACGGACTAACTAAGCCCTTGCATGCTAGTTCTCTACTGCACCATTTTCCTTCGCTAATTTCAGTCTGCCAAATATTCCAGTTGCACAACCAAAACCTGGTTATGTATCAGTTGATATTCTCACCGACACTGTGGAAGGTATGCCTTTTGCTTTATCTTTCACCTTTGAAACGCTAAGTTGGATGCAGTTTTAAGGGTGTGTTTGATAACACGAAAGTCATTTTCCGAAATAAATAATTTCTATGAGTAAGTCATTTTTTGGTATGACATAAGACATTTTCTAGGAAAACTTTTAATCATCAAAATAGGGAAACTGACTTCCCTCATTTATGGGTAGAAGTCATTTTCTTTAAAGCTATTTTAATTTTGAACATTATATTACTTGTTCCAACTAATTACTTGTAGACACTATTATCAATTATTAATACTCAAAAGTTCCATCAAAACAATCTCTGATTTGCTAATATATTATTATTAATCTTTAATATATGTATTTTTAAGAAAAAACATATACCAACACACCATAAATTGTCATCCGACACGGTCACACGGAAATAGAGATTCTTCCAATTTCGCCTTCAGCGGCAGAGTTGTAGGCTATTGCATTCTAACTTAGAGCTCCTTCTACGTACTTAACTAGCAGCAAAATTGAATGCAGTTCTTAAATTGTTAATTTAGTCTTACTTGTCTTTGATGTTATAAGCTGCACGAAAACCTTTAGTGGCGGCGATTGATGGTTATGCATTAGGTGGAGGATTAGAAATTGCAATGGTACGAACATGTTAAATTACATCTTTAATTCTCTGCAGAAGGTGCTGATGAATCCATTTAATTTGCTAACTCTTTTTTTGTGCGTGAATTAGTGTTGTCATGCGCGGATTTCCACTCCGAATGCACAACTTGGCTTGCCAGAACTTCACCTTGGTATAATTCCTGGATTTGGAGGTATGCAAGCTTGTCCGTTGCTTCGTCCTCTCTTCTTTACATTATATCAGTATATTTTAACCTATTACAAGTTACAACAGATCATTTACTTTATTTTCTCGGTGATGAAATCAGACTTATATAAATAATTGGTACTTACTTATTGTTGCAGGTTACATAAACTTGATAATGTAAGAAAATTTTTACGTGTCGTTAGTTCACATAAGTTACCTGTGTATTGTTTTATATTGTGCGTGACCTCTTACCATGTAGTATAGGTATGGACACAATGTCGCATTCGATATTGATGCCAAACCAAGAAACAAATTCTTTTAAAGAATCAAGAGATCGAATGGAATCTATTGCAGTTTTGCAACAGAGTCATGGTGTTACGTAGGACATGTCATGGAAAGTTGAATAATTAATAATTAGAAAGTTGGACTCCTGAAGGAAGATTCATAGAAGGTTCCTCTTTGTATGTTTTGGTCTGTTAGGAGAGAAAATACTCCATTAACTAGTCGATATAATAATACTTCGATCGAAAGTTATCTGCGTAAGGTCAGGTCGAGGTCCGAAGTAAGGGCGTCATCATTCGAGCGCCAAGACCGATCAAGGATCATCTCGGTATCATTATCGGGCCCATAACCAAATCGAACCACGAGACAACGCGAAGGTTGTCGGAGATGCATAGACCGACCGACACCCACCCCGAATAAGACTCCTAGTCAGGATCGAGCTCGAGTCAAAACCGATGGATCGATCCAATATCGAGTTCGAGTCAGTGTCGAGCTCGCAAACAAGAGCCGTTGCAACCGCACTGAGAGAAAGAATCCTGGCAGGAATTAGGGAAAAAATAATTCATCATGGTCTCTCCACTATATATTTTTTATTGTATTTAAAGTAGGGTCCCTCTACTATAAAGGGGGGATTATTGTAAGCATAAGGGGCACTCATACATTGTAATAAAAGTCTACTTCTCATATTGAAAGATCAACCTCTTGGACTTGTTTTACTTTATCTCATTTATTCTTCCCGCTCACTATTTTGTCTCTCACTCCCATAGTCTAGAAGATACGCATTTCTATTTCTCTGTACGATTTGTGTCAAGTTATATCACACATCCTTAGAACTACTTATAAATTTAACTCTATCCGATTTTTCGAGTAAACAGTTTGGTGCCCACCGTTGGGCTAAGGATAACAGTGTTTGTTTGATAGAAATCTGCAACACACACCAGTTCACGCTTGTCTTTTGAGGGTGTCTCTGACCTCGAATTAGCAATGGCAAACCCTCGGTTAATGGCTTTACCTACCGACAACGAAGTCGGCCTTCAAGACTAAACCAATTACTTGATGCCCAGGGCCTGAAGGCCGCTTATCGATGTCATTGAAGCCCGAGTTGAAGTACCTGAAGCTCGAGCCAAAGTACCGCTAGATGTCAACTCGCATGTAGCCTTTGAGGCAAACCAACGTTCCGAGCCTGAAAATAGCATTCATGGCGGTACTCGATCTGCAGCTCGAGACTCCCATAACGTGGAGGAGAACGGAGTCAGCTTGCGTATGATCTTTGAAATGTTGCAAGCCCAGAAGGTAGCGATAGCTCAGTTTTAGAGCCAAACCCAGCTACCAAGCAGACCGGAGTCCAGTCCACCTCGAGAAATTGCCCACCGAACAGAGCCAGCCGTAGTAAGGTCAAACGAGCAAGAATCGAGGGCTACTCCCAAAAGCGAATCGAAGCCAACGATAAGAAAGTAGAAACATATAATTCCAGGGTCGATCAAATCCAGGGGCTCCGCCCATGATAAAAGGGTTGGATTCCAAGAAATTCGTACAAAAGCCTTTTCTCTCGAGTGCAGCCCCAAAACCAATCCCCAAAAAATTCCGTATGCCCGAAATCCCCAAATATAATGGTACGACCGATCCCAACGAACACGTCACCTCTTACACGTGTGCCATCAAGGGTAACGATTTGGAAGACTATGAAATCGAATCCGTGTTGTTGAAAAAATTTGGAGAGACCCTCTTGAAGGGGGCAATGATTTGATATCATAACTTGCCACCAAATTCCATTGATTCATTTACCATGTTAGTGGATTCATTTGTAAAGGCACACGCCAGTGCCATAAAGGTTGCAACGAGGAAATCAGACCTTTTCAAAGTGAAACAAAGGGATAATGAAATGCTGAGGGAGTTCGTGTCCCGATTTCAAATGGAACACATGGAATTTTCACCGGTCACACACGATTAGGCCGTTCAAGCTTTTACTCAAGGGTTTAACGAGCGAAGTTCGATAGCATCATGTCGGTTGAAACAAAATTTGATCGAGTACCAGGCAATAACTTGGGCAGATGTGCACAATCGATATCAATTAAAGATCAGGGTCGAAGACGACCAATTAGGAACTCCTTCCGGGTCCGCACATCCAAACAGATCAACTATTAAAAACCAGAGGGACATCGACAGAGAACCAAGGTCGAACAAAGACCGACATCAACCATACGCCACAGATCGAATGAATAACGGTTAGACACAACCCGGAACAATCGAAGGAGTGATCGAAGACAGAATTCTCGGGGACTGATGAGCAAGAATGGCTTTGACAAATATGTCAATCCTAGAGAGGCACCTCGGTTATCGGAGTATAACTTCTGTATCGATGCATCGAGCATTATATCGGCAATCGGAAGAATCAAAGATACTAGGTGGCCCATACCCATACAGATCGATCTTTCCCAAAGAAACCCAAATTCTATGTGCAAATATCATGGTACGCATGGTCACAGGACCGAGGACTGCAGACAGTTAAGGGATGAGGTAGCTCATCTATTCAATGAGGGCCACCTTCGAGAATTCCCCAGTGATCGAGCCAAGAATCACTTTAGAGAAAGGGACTCTAACAGAAAAGACAAACAAGAGGAAGCTCAACATATCATTCGCATGATCATCGGCGGGGTCGACACTCCACAGAGACCCACGCTCAAATGCATTAAGGTATCGGCCACATGGGAAAATCGAACCCGAGGTTATGTACCCGAGGGCACTTTATCATTCGAAATTGAAGAAGCGGAAGGCATTTCTCAGCCTAACAACGACGCTCTGGTAATTTCTATCCTATTACATAAAGTTCAAGTTAAGCGTGTTCTAGTCGATCTAGGTAGCTCTGCGAATATCATCCGATCTTGGGTAGTGGAGCAACTCGGTTTGCAAAATCAAGTCGTGCCCGCAGCTCGGGTATTACACGGCTTCAATATAGCCAGTGAAACGACTAAAGGGGAAATTATTCTACCCGTGAATGTGGCTGGAACCATCCAAAATACCAAGTTCCACGTAATCAAAGGCGACATGAGGTACAATGCCCTACTCGGAAGACCTTGGATCCACAATATGAGGGCAGTGCCTTCGACTCTCCACCAAGTGATGAAATTCCCTACGTCGGACGACGTGAAAACAGTAGACGAGGAGCAACATGATACGAAGGAAATGTTTGCGGTCGATGAGGTAACACTGATACCAACGTTATCGGCCTCAGAAAGGTCGAGCACAAAATATAGACGAGAAACCAAATAGCAATCACAACCACCAGTCTCGACCGAATCGGTGAAGTGGGAAATAGAAGATGACGAGGAAGAGTTTCCGACACCTCGAACTTTTATCGTCCCCGACGACTCCGACGCTACCAAATCAACGATCGAAGAGCTGGAGCAGGTTATATTAATCGAAAGGTATGGCAGGAAAAAATTGGGAAAGGTATACCTGGGAATGAGATTGACCCCTGAACTCAGGAAAAAACTTATTCAATTTCTTAATAACATAGATTGTTTTGCTTGTTCCCATTTAGACATGGCAGGGATCCCACTGTCGGTAACAACGCACCAGCTGAGCTTGGACCCTAGGTTCAAACTGGTGAAGCAAAAAAGAAGACCTCAGTCCGAGGTAAAGCACGCATTTGTAAAGGATGGGGTAACTAAACTTCTCAAAATCGGGTCAATTCGGGAAGTAAAATATCCCGAGTGGTTAGCCAATGTAGTTGTAGTCCCTAAAAGGGGGAACAAACTTAGAATGTGTGTAGATTATAAAGATCTAAACAAAGCATGCCTCAAAGATTCTTTTCCACTACCTAGCATCGATCGCATGATCGATGCCACAGTCGGCCACGGGATACTTACTTTTCTTGACGCCTATTCAGGGTACAATCAAATTCGAATGAACCTGGAGGACCAAGAAAAGACTTCATTTATCACCAAGTATGGAACCTATTGCTATAATGTAATGTCAATCGGGCTAAAAAACGCAGGAGCTACTTACCAATACCTAGTGAATAAAATGTTCGAAGAACAAATAGGTAAGTCGATGGAAGTTTACATTGATGACATACTATTTAAGTCCCTACGAACAAAGGACCATTTGACTCATTTATAGGAAACGTTCAAAATCTTAAGGAAATACAACATGAAGCTCACCCCGAGAAATGTGCTTTCGGGGTTGGATCAGGCAAGTTCCTTGGTTTCATGGTATCGAATCAGGGAATCGAGATCAACCCCGACAAAATTAAGGCCATCGAAGACATCACCGTCGTGGATAGTGTGAAAGCAGTGCAAAGGCTAACCGGAGGGATAGCTGCCTTAGGCCGATTCATTTCGAGGTCGTCAGATCAAAGCCACAAATTCTTCTCTCTACTCAAAAAGAAGAATGATTTCGCCTGGACCCCGGAATGCCAGCAAGCACTAGAGCAATTAAAGCGGTACCTATCGATACCACCACTACTTCGCACTCCGAAGGCAGATGAGAAGCTTTACTTATACTTGGTGGTATCAGAAATCGCACTAAGTGGCGTCCTAGTCCGAGAAGAGCAAGGTACACAGTTTCCTATTTATTATGTAAGTCGGACCTTAGAAGAAGCAGAGACTAGATACCCACACTTAGAAAAATTGGCACTTGCACTGATAAGCACCTCTAGAAAGTTAATGTTACCCCATATGCGTTTTAACCCATATGCGTTTTAACCACTTACCCACTTCATAATATTTTGCACAAGCCCGAGCTATCGGGTCGATTGGCCAAATGGGCCGTCGAACTCAGTGGGTACGATATCGAATATCAACCCCGTACTACCATCAAGTCCCAAATTTTAGCGGACTTTGTGTCCGATTTCATGCCAACCCTCGTACTCGTAGTTGAAAAAGAACTCTTGTAAAATTGGGTACGTCGTCGGGGGTTTGGACCCTCTACACGGATGGTGCTAAAAATGTGAAGGGGTCCGGGCTTGGAATCGTACTGAAACCTCCCACAGGTGGCATTATTAGGCAATCCATCAAAACTATTAGATTAACTAACAATGAGGCTGAGTACAAGGCCATGATTGCAGGTCTCGAACTAGCTAAAAGCCTGGGAGTAGAAGTCATTGAAGCCAAATGTGACTCTTTACTAGTGGTGAACCAAGTAAACAAAACTTTCGAGGTTCGAGAAGATAGGATGAAAAAGTATTTGGACAAACTACAGGTTACTCTACACCGTTTCAAAGAATGGAACCTACAACATGTGCCTCGAGAACAAAACAGTGAGGCCGACGTACTCGCAAATCTGGGGTCATCGGTCGAGGAAGAAAAGATCGACTCGGGGACTGTCGTTCAACTCTCGAGATCTATAATCGAGGAGGGGCATGCCGAGATAAATTCCATGAGCCTAAGTATATTGGAGTAATAAGTATATTGAATACTTAAAGAATGGAAAACTCCCATCGAACCCTAAAGAATCGAGGGTTCTACGAACCAAGGCTGCTGGATTCACGTTGGTTGAAGATGGAACATTATACAGAAGGACGTTCGATGGACCACTGGCAGTATGCTTGGGACCAGGAGACACTGATTATGTTTTATGAGAGGTCCATGAAGGCACTTGTGGAAACCACTCCGGTGCCGAACCACTAATTTGCAAAATCATCAGAGCAGGATACTACTGGGATAGCATGGAGAAGGACACTAAGGAGTTCGTTTGAAAATGTGATAAATGTCAAAGGTTTGCACCAATGATCCATCAACCCGGAGAGCAGCTTCATTCGGTTATTTCTCCATAGCCATTCATGAAATGGGGAATGGATATCGTCAGTCCCCTACCATCGGCCCTAGGTAAAGCTAAATTCATTTTATTTATGACTGACTATTTCTCTAAATGGGTTGAAGCACAAGCATTCAAGAAAGTAAGGGAAAAAGAGGTTATAGATTTCATCTGGGATCACATCGTGTGTCGATTCGGGATACCCGCAGAAATAACTTGCGATAATGGTAAGCAATATATCGGCACTAAAGTAACAAAATTTCTTGAAGATCATAAAATAAAAAGGATATTATCGACACCGTATCACCCCAGCGGGAACGGACAAACCGAATAAACAAACAAGACTATCATCCAAAACCTGAAGAAAAGATTGAACGAAGCCAAAGGGAAATGGAGAGAAATTTTGCCCGAAGTCCTATGGGCATATCGGACAACATCAAAGTTCAATACAGGAGCAACTCCGTTTTCCTTAGTGTATGGCTCCGAAGCCTTAATTCCAGTAGAAGTCGGAGAACCCAGCGCAAGGTTTCGACACACATCGGTGGAATCAAACCATGAGGCAATGAACACTAGCCTCGAATTATTAGATGAAAAACGAGAAGCGACACTCGTTCGAATGGCTGCACAAAAATAACGAATCGAAAGGTACTACAATAGAAGAACCAACCTCCGCCACTTCAGGATCGGGAACTTAGTCCTAAGGAAGGTCACCATCAATACTCGAGATCCTAATGAAGGGAAGCTCGGCCCAAATTGGGAAGGACCCTATTAGATCCTCAATATAGTCGGAAAGGGGTCTTATAAACTCAGAACGATGGATGGCAAACCATTATCGAACAACTGGAATATATCACTCCTCAAATGATATTATTGTTAAGGTATGATTCTCTCTTTCCTTTTGCCCAATTATACATATTCGAGGCTAACCCATTGCAGGAATTCGATCAAAGACGTTTAGACCTCAGGTTTTAAAGTACGCGTTGCACTCTTTTTTCCCTTAGATAGGCTTTTATCCCAAATGGGTTTTTTCGGTGAGGTTTTTAACGAGGCAACAACCATGTGCTACCTGAGGGCAATTCAACAGTATCGAAGGCTTCTTCATAATCAACCTCGAATACTGGGAGCCCCTACCATCGAGAATAAACCAAGTTTGGTACAAGAAAGTTTCTTCATATCAAATTCATGCCAGGCAGGGTCTCGATAGAGAAAAGTGTAAGGGCCAAATGATCAAAACGAACCATGCCCATGTAGTTTTTCTCGAGCCCTGGTGCAAGATACAAATGCATGTATAAAGACTTATAAAGGAAAACTTCTTCTTTTTAGATGTCTCATACTTCAAAAAGATCTTTCTACTTCATGATTCAAACAGGCTCAAAGGCCGACCACTATCGAAAGAATTTTTGAAATAAGCGATCATAAAGCCTACGGGCTACAATACTTCGAGTTCGAGTTCGAGTTCGAGTTCGAGTTCGAACAATCACTCACTCGACTATCAAGCCTAAGGGCTATCCTACATCAAGTTCGAGCAAACCACTCACTCAACCATAAAATACTATGAGCTACAATACTTCGAGTTCGAGTTCGAACAATCACTCACTCGACTATCAAACCTAAGGGTTATCCTATATCGAGTTCGAGCAAACCACTCACTCGATCATAAAATGCCTACGGGCTACAATACTTCGAGTTCGAGTTCAAACAATCATTCACTCGACTATCAAGCCTAAAGTCTATCTTACATCGAGTTCGAGCAAACCACTTACTCGATCATAAAAAGCCTATGGGTTGTAACACTCCGAGTTCGAGTTCAAGCGATCACTCACTCAACTATTAAGCCAAAGGGATATCTTATTTCAAGCTCAAAATAATCACTCACTAAATTATTAATCTTAGAGACCAACACAACGAGAGTTTGAGGCTTTGTTCTCACTTAAATCGGACCAAAAGAGTCCCATTACTCCAAAGTTCAAGATAACTCAGCTCAAAGAACCGCCAAAAAACTAGGTTGCAATAACAAAATCTTCACAAAAGCAAAAGTACGTTTAAACATAAAACTGAGAAGGCATCCAAAAGAAGCTCTTTTATTAACAAAAGGGGGTATGTACAAAGAGACCGGTCAAAAGTTCACAAAAATGAAACTAAGTCCTAACTACGGCCGGTGTCAATATCTCCTTTGGGAGCTGCTTCTCCTTCAGGCTCCTCATCGGACCGTCCCCGACTGCCTTTCTCCTCATCGTCTTCGTCGTCGAAGGAAACAAGCTGCCTGGCTTCAACTTCGAGCGCCTTAGCTCGGGCAATCTCCTCGAAAAGTTCAAAACCTCGAGTATGGATTTCCTCAAGGGTTTCCCTTCGGGATTGGCACTTTGCCAAGTCAGTAACCTGTTGCTCTCGGTCAGAAGCCTCCCTTAGCTGTATTTGAGCAGCCTCGGCATCGGCCCGATACACAACGATAGACTTGTCTTCCATGACTTTCGATGACTCAACCTCAGCCTTGGCCTCAACAAGCCCTGTTTCAAGCTCCTCGATCCTCCTGGCCCGAGCTGAACTTTTTTGCTTGACGCCTCGAAGCTGAATATCGGCAGATAATAGTTTGGCCAAGATAGTTTCTTTTTCTGCAGCCAGGCGATCGATAGTCTCCTTCCACCGATCACATTCTGCCTTGATTTGATCGACTTCTCCCCGAAGCAACCTGATCTTTTCAACCTTTTGTTGCAGCTGAGATAACGAAGGGTTAGCTTCCACAGTTGGGTCGAATCCATACTCTAATAGAATGATGCTCACATGTTTATCTAGTTCGGCCTCTTCTTTACGAGCCTTGGCCAAATCTGCTTGGAGGTCCTTTATAATCTCATCCTTTTGGCCGCAAAGAAGCTTCAGAGCTTCTCTCTCCCCCGAGACCTTTTGAAGCCCGACCTCACACTGGCTGAGATCGGCTCAAAACTTGCTAAGGGCCTACACAAAAGGGAAAAAAATGCAAGTCAGGTTTAGAAAAGAACAAAGAAACCAAGCGCAGTAAAATCGTTACCCGAGAAATGAAGCGTTGGGTTTCTTCTAGAAGAATAGAAGCGTCACTAATATCGGAGGCATCATCGACTCCAGTAAAGAAATCCCGAAAAGGATCCCCTACACTAGAGCTTCCGCCCATATCGGGGGTCTTCAATTCTCGAGCTTCCCTTAATGCCTCCTCAGAAAAGGTCGGAAGAGAAGGCAAATGACCCACTATCATGGTCCCAAGCGAATCGCTCGGGATGCTCTGATCGAGCCTCGGGGTATCAGATCCGGCCCCGACCGGTGTAGCCACCATCGGCTCAAAAGGTCTGGCGACCTCGATGGCTTTCGCAGATCGGACCACCAGTGCCAGAGCATCTTCTTCTTCTTCTTCTTCTTCTTCTTCTTCTTCTCTCAGTCGTTGGACCGAGTCCATTGCAAGAGCGATTACCTTCTTCCTCACCCTTCGATTTTTGGGCTTGGGGTCCTCTGACTGAGAGATAGTTTTCCGCTTTTTATCTTTCCCTGGTTTCGGAATCGGGGACTTGGTTCCTTCCTCACCACTCGAAGGCCTCAAAACGGCATCCTTGGTCACGCCTGCATAAAAGGAAGTCAGTAATGAATGGAGCATAGAAAATGTTTCAAAAAAACATGAAAAGGGACCCTTACCGTGACAAATCATGCCAAGCGCGTTCGGCATAAGATGAAGTCGAGGCTAACTTCCAAACTCAATCCTCAAGGTCAGGTACCGCTTGTGGCATCTAAGGTACAACTGTATATCGGAGGGGGATATCAGACAGAATCGGAGAAAGATACGAAAAACAAAGTCTTATAAAAATCACTTACGGTTGAAATTCCATTTCTCGGGGAACGACATCTTCTCTTCGAGGATACGGTCACGGGTCCTCACCCGAATAAAGCGGCCCATCCAACCCCGATCCTTGTCTTCATTGATGCTCGACATTAAAGCTTTCGTTGCCCGGCGGTGGAGCCTGATTAGTCCTCGAAAGATTTGAGGTCGATACAATCATATGAGGTGATTTAGAGTAAAATACAGCCCCCGACCTTGTTGGAGAAGAAGCAAAGTATGATTACTATGCGCCATAGAGAAGGATGAATTTGGCCGAGGGTGACCTGATATCTTTTGTAAAAATCAATGATCACTGGATTGACGGGACCCAACGTGAAGAAGTAAGTATAAACACTTAAAAATCCCTCCACGTGAGTGATTATGCTCTCTTCGGGAGAGGGAATTCGCAGCACAACCTCGGGACCCCAGTTGTAGTCTTTCCTCATGGCCTCGAGATGACCCTCCGTTATCGAGCATATGTACATCGACACATGCTCACATCGGCCCGGAACCGACGAAGGATTTTCAACCTTAAAATCGGTCTTTAGAATACGCGGGCCAGGAACATACTCGTGGGAAGGCGGCTCCGCTGGCGCCTTGTCGCTGGACGGTCGGGAAGAGGAAGCTTTCTCCTTCTGTGGTACGGTTTTTGAGATTTTTTCCATTGGTATAAGTAAAAGAAAAGCAAAGGAAGATAAAAGGATGATGATGTCAAACACTGATGAAGGTGGCTCTACAAGCGGCGAAATAGAGGTGGAAAGAGTAAGAAAATTTGGGGGTTTGATTAGAGTAACAGATTAAGTTTGATTTGGGAACGAGCTATTTATAGGCTAAACAGAGGCGATTCAATCTCACATAATAGCCGACATCGACTGACGTGCATTATATGCCTCGGTAAGCTGAACCGACGGAATAACTACCACGTGCGTCATGGTCGAACTCGATGCTAATGTCAGTATATATCTAATCATACCGTTGGAAATCATGTCGTTTCTCGTCACATCCTTCCCGAGAAATGAGGGGACTATCTGTATATGGTTAAAATCTATTATTCAGTCATACGGACTGGTCGAGATAATAGTACTTCGATCGAAAGTTATCTGCGTAAGGTCAGGTCGAGGTTCGAAGTAAGGGCGTCATGATTCGAGTTCCAAGACCGATCAAGGATCAGCTCGGTATCATTATCGGGCCCATAACCAAATCGAACCACGAGGTAACACGAAGGTTGTCGGAGATGCACAGACCGACCGACACCCACCCCGAATATTAAGACTCCGAGTCAGGATCGAGCTCGAGTCAAGACAGATGACTCGATCCAATATCGAGTTCAAGTCAGTGTCGAGCTTGCAGACAAGGGCTGTTGCAACCGCACTGAGGGAGAGAATCCTGGCAGGAATTACGGAAAAAATAATTCACCATCCACTATATATTTTTTATTGTATATAAAGTAGGTCCCTCTACTATAAAGGGGGATTATTATAAGCATAAGGGACACTCATACATTGTAACAAAAGTCTACTTCTCATATTGAAAGATCAACCTCTTGAACTTGTTTTACTTTACCTCATTTATTCTTCTCACTCACTATTTTATCTCTCACTCCAATAGTCTAGAAGATACGTATTTCTGTTTTTCTGTATGATTTGTGTCAAGTTATATCAGACATCATTAGAATTACATATAAATTTAACTCTATCCGATTTTTCGGGTAAACATCCATCCTTCCCAAAAAGAACGAAAGAGTTAGAATATGAATATCAATCATCTAATGACCCAATGATACTTTTAATAATGTGTGATATTGTTCCTTTGGACCAAGCCCGCACAGTTTTCCCCGACTTTGTTCGCACACCCAACAATCTCTCATTTGAATTAAGTTTTACGTGGCCCACTACCATGATCCATGGGTCTTCCTCTCGAATTAGTTCCATGTGATCCATTACCACGATCAACGGGTCAATTTTCGAGATTCACTGTGTGCCACCATATCGTTAGAGTATTTATGGCAACCGAAGCCCGCAACTAGCTTCTTTTTGTGTGCGCGTCTCCAAGTTCATAAGGATAAGCAAACCGAGCCTCGCACTGTCACTCTGCCATCGTCATACTCGTCCCGTTGAACCTGATACCAGTATTGGGCTAAAACGGCCCAATGATACTCTTAACATTGTGTAATATTATTCTCTTTGGGCCGAGCCCGCATGATTTTCCCTAAAGGGCCTCTCACCGTTAAGAGATCCATGCACCTTATATGTAAGCTCCCAATCTTTCAGCTACTAATGTGGGACTTTTGTTCGCACATCCAACATAATCTTTAGTGTGAATTTCTATATATTTATTTCTTAAATTTTCGAAATGAAATTTAAATGCTTAGAAATTACATCAAAATATACTGCAAATCACAAATTTTAATAGCAAAAGAATGTTTAGGTAATGTAAACAACTTGTAGCAAAAGGAAAAAGTAATTTGACTCTTCAAAAAATGTTAGTCATGGTATGAAACTGGATGCAGAAAGTAGTAGTATAACTTTTAAGTAAAAAGGTAACTGTGGAGATTGGAGAAATAAAAGCTCCTTTTGGTTCACTTAAACTTTTGGTGTAACAAATATCATTCTGTGTTGTATTGACAATTTGTTGAATTTTGTGGAAGTGTGCTGTAAATCCCTACAGTATGAAATTATGTCTAAGTTCTAACACTAGTTAATATTATATAAATGGATTGCCTGGATTCACTTAAAACTTTTTATCATATTTTGTTGTAATGCAATATTTCAGGTACTCAGAGACTTCCACGCCTTGTCGGACTTGCTAAGTCCCTCGAAATGTTGCTAGTAAGATCCAAATTCACCTTGAGATTTCAGTGTTGGCACAACAGTAAGAAACAAACTGGTTCTTGTTGATCCAAATTCAACTTTTTTGTCTCACACATTATGCAGACAGCAAAACTTGTTAAAGGGGAGGAAGCTCTGGACCTTGGCCTTGTTGATGCTATAGTTTCATCACACCAATTACTGGATACTGCTCGTAAATGGGCACTCGATATTTGGGAGCGCAAAAGACCTTGGATTCCCACTCTTCACAGAAATGATAAGATAGAGTCTATTGGCGAGGCAAAGGAAATGCTAAAGTTTGCTAGAGCTCAGGCCATCAAACAGGCTCCAAATATTTATCATCCTTTAGCCTACATTGATGTTATTGAAGAAGGCGTAGTGTCCGGTCCACGTGCTGGACTTATCAAGGTTCAATTCTGAATCCGCCTCTACTTTTTTAATCTGTAAAATCCATTGTCACAATGTGAACACAACTCTGCTATTACAGGAGTATGAAACATTCGAAGTTCTTCTTCGTTCAGACACTTGTAAGGCCTTAGTCCACATTTTCTTTGCCCAGCGTGGAACGACTAAGGTGAATGAAGTAAAATTATTTTAGACAGATAGAACTACAAGATTTTGTATTAAAGTTATGAACTTATTTGATCTTTTCTTTTCACACAAACAGGTTCCAGGGGTGACTGATATGGGGTTAGTGCCACGACAAGTTAAGAAGGTTGCGATTGTTGGAGGTGGATTAATGGGTTCTGGAATTGCAACTGCATTACTTCTTAGTAATTATCCTGTGATCTTAAAAGAAGTTAATGACAAATTTCTAGAGGCTGGGATTGATAGAGTAAAAGGTAATAAGGTCATTCTTTTGCTGTCATACTACTTTTAACTTATCACACTTGATATGATTATGTGACTAATACATTATTTAATCACTCAGCAAATCTGCAACGCCGCGTCAATAAAGGAAAATTGAGTGAAGACAAGTTTGAAAAAGCTCTCTCCCTATTCAAGGGTACTCTTGATTATGAAAGCTTTAGAGATGTTGACATGGTCATTGAGGTATCATCTATATTCTGATCAGTTTTGTAAATCCTCTATTTTTTCTAACTCATATGTTATAGTCGCTTTCTATTAATATGTGTAATAGGCTGTCACTGAAGACGTACCTTTAAAGCAGCAAATATTTATTGATCTAGAGAAGTTTTGCTCTCAACATTGTATACTTGCTAGTAATACCTCTACAATTGACTTGAATTTGATTGGGGAAAAGACCAAATCTCAAGATCGTATTATTGGCGCTCACTTTTTCAGGTGATATCTGTTGGAAATGTTATAACAGTTTTCTTGTACTTTCCTTTTTTGTTCTATTTATTGATTATTGTAATCTGGTGCAGTCCGGCTCATGTGATGCCACTTATGGAAATTGTTCGCACTCAACAGACATCTCCACAAGTAATAGTAGACTTGCTTGATGTTGGAAAGAAGATAAAGAAAACCCCTGTAGTAGTAAGGAATTGCACTGGTTTTGCTGTCAACAGGATGTTCTTTCCTTATACCCAAGCTGCTCTTTTGCTTGTTGAACATGGAACTGATATATATTGCATTGATAGAGCTTTTACTAAATTTGGAATGCCTATGGGTCCCTTCAGGTAAAATATCAGAGAAGTTTTATTTGTCAAATAAGTGTGCCTTTGCTACAATGACCACTGAGCTAAACCAACTCAAACACACTCTTAACATGGTATAATACTGTCTAGTTTGAGCTAAGTTGCACAGGTTTCCCGAAACGGCTCATACTATTAAGAGTATCTGTACGCTTTATATGTGACTTTTTTTTCTTTTCAACTTCTAATGTGACACTTTGTTCATACGCCGAACAATGACTTAGTTTGATTTCCTACATGCAGACTGTGTGATCTTATTGGTATTAGTGTTGCAATGGAGAGTATGCCCGATAGAACTTACAAGTCCATGCTTATTCCGCTTTTGCAGGGAAATAAAAGATTAGGTATAGTTCTCTACTTTGAGATGTTAGGTGTATTACAAAAGACAGTTGCAAATGTTTCTATGAGTTACTACTGATATTTTGAGAACATGAACCTTCTGAATGAGATTGACACACTTATTGTAGGCGAAACGACTCAGAGAGGGTTCTATATATACGATAAAAGACGCAAAGCCAAACCTGATCCAGAAATTAAGAAATACATTGAGAAGGCAAGAGAGAATTCTGGTGTCAACATTGACCCTAAGGTTTCTCTTTCTCCTCTGTCCACTTCCTCTGTTGATATTAAAAAGTACTAGTAATTGAAATCGTTCCTGTTTTAACCTGTCAAGCTCTTACACCTAAGTGATTTGGACTTGATTTAGTTGGAAAAACTCTCGGACAAGGATATCGTCGAAATGATATTATTCCCTGTAGTAAATGAAGCATGCAGATTACTTGCCAAAGGCATTGTTGTCAAAGCTTCTGATCTTGACATTGCTTCTGTCATGGGCACAGGGTTCCCTCCTTACAGGTCTGTGCATTTATCATATTGAATGTGTGTGTATGTCCGCACAACATAAATTTATGTGTAAAAATTTACTAAAATTACAACAACTAGCAGATATGAACTCATAATTTTAAAGATACAATGGTAAGAGCCTAAAAGGCTGAAGCCATAGAGTCTAAATCTTGGATTAGAGAATAATGAGACTAAAATAGTGATGAAAAAAAATTCTAAATAGTAATGAAGATCTGATTGAATACTTGTTGGCCAGGGGAGGGATCATATACTGGGCAGATACTCTTGGATCCAAATACATTTGTTCAAGATTGGATGATTGGGCAAGAATGTATGGAAACTTTTTCAATCCTTGTGCCTACCTTGCTGATAAAGCTGCTAGTGGGGTTCCTCTGGTGAGTACCTTGGGATTTATTATGTTGTTTTTTCTTAATTTAAGTACACCATTTTATAGCCTGATTATCTATCCTGAATACCTTCCACCCCTTATCCTTCTCTTTTCTGTAATATGCATTGGATTTTAACTTTAGTACACGAGACTGTACTGGGTACAATTTTTACAAAATCTGGCCATTTAACCATGAGATTAGTTGCCTACCACGACAATATTAAAATGCACTGATAGTGTAAGAATTTTAAATAATATCAGTGTATATAAGTTAAATCCTTATGCAATGTTGTTAATATTAAATTTCGTTGTGGTCATTGCAGAGTGTAACTATGGATCCTACAAAGTCACGCCTATAAAGATCAGTGATGCTAGCTTTTGAGCATTCTTCAATTTACTGTGGTGTGTTGGATGGATTTATGATTATGCATGTGGTTAATAATGTGTGAATGGAGAAGGAATATAGATTACTTATGTAACTTAAAACTTAACCATCCCAGAACAATGTGAGAATTTCTTTAGCTGTCTGTTAAGTGATTTGATAATGGAAAACAAATACTCCAACTTATATATGTGTAAAGGCTGTATAGGTTCCAATTTGGGTTCTTTGGTAGTCTCTTCTCAAAGGCATTACCTCCTTGTTTTCACAATTTAATCTAAAATAATGGCGTGAAGCACTTCACGGTTTACCTATTAAATTAATTTCGAAGCAGTTCCTATCCCACATCGGCTAATCATCATAACATCTATCCATTCATCTTAGCTTTAGAAGAGCAGTCTCATCGCCGAGCTCAGTCACGAGAGCTTGTAACCCATGTGGGGGCATTAATGTGGTGGAATGTTGGGCCTCTCCAAAAGGCAGGACTTGAGTAGCTAGTTTCCGGCCTGCCCTCTCCAAGCATAGAGTTGGGCCACGTAGTCCATGCGAAGGCTTGGGTTGCTTGGCTTCTATAGCGGGGCAAACCGCGTGAGGCTGGTTTCACAGAGCAACGAACAACTCCCGCTTTGTGCAGTGGAAGGATAACGGGTAGGTGCTACTCAGGCCTAACAAATGTCTGATGGGCTGCTCTAATCAAACCACCACTTTTTTTTTTTATACAAATGGACATGGTCAGTATTTTTCAATAAGAAAATTAACCTTAACATTTATTTCAGGATGATAAAAAAGGTGAAATATTTCATCTTTCTTCATTAGCATTTGAACAAAGTTATCCATAATTTAGGTAAAATATTTCATCTTTCTTCATTAACATAAAGAACTCAACATTTGCTTTAAGGTGACTAGAGAGACAAATTTTAAATTATACTAATATGTGTATATTGTAAATTTCAGATCGAAATATACCCTATATCATGAATTTGCCTAAGTCATTTTACTTATATAAAACACGTGTGAACGATTGATTGAACCACGGAAGGAATCTAATGAAGACATGAATCTAACTAGTTTATTTGTTTATATGTTGGTGAAAATATGTCTGAAATTTCCCTAATTAGCTTTTTGTAACGATCCGATCGGTCATTTTGAACTTTAGTGCGTCGTTCGATGATTTGAGGCCTTGAGTAGATCCACTTCGGGTATTATGACTTGTACGTGTGGTCGGAATTGAACTTCGAGAAGTTCAGAGTTGATTTGGAAAGAAAATTCTAACTTCGGATGGTTTAAGTTGGAAGAATTGGCTAAGGTTTGACTTTTTAAGTAAACAACCTCAGAATCAGGATTTAAAGGTTCCAATAGGTTCGTATAATGATTTCGGACTTAGGTGTCTGTTCGGGTTGAGTATCGGATCACCCGGAAGCATTTCGGCGTTTATTATAGAAAGTTAACATTTTGAAAGTTTAAGAACTTCATAAGTTTGGTTTGAAGTGAATTTTTATATTATTGATGTCTGTTTTGGGTTCTGAGCCTTGGAGTAGCTTCGTCATGTCAATTATGACTTGTGTGCAAAATTTGAGGTCAATCGTACTTGATTTGATAGGTTTCGGGGTCGTTTGTAGAATTTTGAAGTTCTAAAGTTCATTAAGCTTGAATTGTGGTGCAATTCATGGTTTTAGCGTTGTTTGATGTAATTTGAATGCTCTACTAAGTTCATATTGTATTTTGGGACGTGTTGGTATATTTGGTTAAGGTCCCAAGGGTCTCGGGTGAATTCCGGATGGTTAACAGATCGGATTTTGACTTAAGGAAAAGCTGGAAAATTCTAGTTGTTGGTACAACCGCTTCTGCGAAGTCTTGGTCGCAGAAGCGACCTCGCAGAAGTGACCTCACAGAAGCAAGATTATCGTCGCAGAAGCGACTGAAGAGGGAGCTGGGTAGAGGTTGGCAGTGGTCGCAGGTGCGAAGAATTTCCCGCACATGCGTGATCGCAGAAGCGGGTGGAGGAGGCACAAAAGCGGACATCAGCGCAACTCTAGCCACACCTGCGGTTCCGCAGAAGCGGAGCCAGTGTCCGCAGGTGTGAGTCTTCAGCTGACAGTGGTCATTCGCAGAAGCGAGGTTGGTCTCGCAAAAGCGAGCTCGCAGGTGCGATAATTTGGCCCGAAGGTGCGAAAATCGTTGGGCAGTGGGGGTATTTTTAATACGAGACTTAGCCCATTTCTTTCACATTTTTTATTTGGTTGGGCGATTTTTGAAGTTTTGGAGGGAAGCTTTTCATCATTTATGTCAAGGTAAGTAGTTCCCGCATATTGTGAGTTAAATACAAGGTTTATATATGGATTTAAACATGAAAATTAGTAGAAATTTAGAATTTTAGTAGAAAACCTGAAAATTGGTATTTTTGAAATTTGACCACGAAATTGGATATGAAATAAAGAATAAATTATATATTTGAGTTCGTGGTGTTATGGGTGAGGTTTATCTTCAAGAAAATTTTGGAATACGGGCGCGTGGGCTCGAGGGTTGATTTTATCGACTATTTGAGCGGAGTTAAAAATTATTTAAATTGATTAATTATGGGTATTAGAATATATTTTGATTGGTTTGCACATTGTTTGACTAGTTTTGGATCGACGGACTTTGGCTTGAGGTGTTAGAGAGGCTTTGGAGCCGGTTATAGAACTTCGGAGCGAGGTAAGTCTCCTGTCTAACCTTGTGAGGGGGAAACTATCCCTAGGTGATATTTATTGTTATGTGCAACTAGTTGTGGGTGCTACGTATGCGCGAGGTGACGAGAGTCCATACGTAGCTAAAGCATGTTTATGTCCGGGTAGACTTAGGATCTTATCATGGAATGTTTGGATTACTTGAACTTATTTTGTTGGCTTAATTAATTGCAATTATAATTAAAATTGATTTAGAAGTAAATATATGTACACTAGGCTAAGCCTTAACACTTTGAGTTGTGGGCGAGTTATTTGAGAAATGGTAAAGATTAAATTCATTTTGTGCTCATGTACTGTATTGTAAACACGTGCCTCATAATTTGGTAATTTCCTTTCTTTTCTTATGGAGCGGGCCGAACGCCTCGGCAGTATATAGATGCATCTATGGATCGTGCTGCATATCTCTCAGAAGTGTACACGTTATTCTGGATCGGGCCGAACGACCTCGGCAGTATCGTGCGTTATATCGCTAGTAGCCCGAATATTTACGAGCTAACCTTCCACCGATGCACATCAATTTATAGCATATCTTATGTATTTGGTATTGACACTTGGCATGTTCTGAGAATACAAGATTGAGAAAATTTATGCTTTAAAGGGAACAAATTGGAAAAGATTTATGGGATTATAGATTTACTTCACTATAGCTGTACACTTCATATTTGTTATGAATTTATTATGTTATTTATTTGGACTTCTAGTAAGTGTCGACGTCGACCCCTCGTCAATACTTTTCCGGAGTTAGGCTAGATACTTACTGGGTACACGTTGATTTACGTACTCATGCGGCACTTCTGCACTAAATGTGCAGGATCTAACAGGTTCCTTGATGATCACCTTGGCGTGTAGGTGCACCTGTTGAGGAGACTTAATGTGAGCTGCATTCCAGGCTATGCATCGCAGTCCACCGAGTCTCCATTGTACTATTTATTTTATTCCGTCCTATTACATTCGGGACAGATGTTGTATTATTAATATATTCCTTAGAAAATGCTTATGCACTTGTGACACCGGGTTTTGGGGGTTCCTTTAGGTTATTCATTATTGTGGTTCGTGTAAATATTTTCATTTACTCTGTAAATTCTATTTTATACTGTTCAATTAAGGAAAAATTATGATTTCAAAACACTAAAATGAATAATTGAATTAATAAATCACTGTTGGCTTGCCTGACGACGGTGTTAGGCGCCATCACGACCTATAGTAGATTTTGGGTCGTGATAACTTGGTATCAGAGCGTTAGGCTCACTTAAGTTTCACGAGTCATGAGAAAATCTAGTAGAGTCTTGCGGATCGGTATAGAGACATATGTACTTATCTTAGAGAGGCTATAGGGCTGTTAGGAGCACTTCCCTTCTCAATTTCCTCATCGTGCGATTTGATACAATTGAGGCTTGTGCTTTTATTTCCTTCCTACTTAATCTTATGCGACGCGAAATGCTTGTTATCAATTGGGCGTCGAGGATTTGTAGTGGTACTACAGACGTGGTACAGGATATTATTTCCTGTATGTTTGGGCACACTATTATCGTCGCCTTGCGAAAGGGCATTCTATCGTTTCAGTTCAATATCTGTACATCCTATGGTTTTGAGGCTATGCTCAAATCAAACCACCGTTTTTTTTTTATACAAATGGGCATGGTCCATTCATTTGAGTTTTGGCATTTCTGTTGGATCTTGATTCTCATATTCTTCCTTTTTTTAAAGATTTACCAAGAAAAATTAGCTTGACATTGATTTCAATGGAATTTCTGTTTGTTCTTCTTTCTCAATATTTTTCTTTATTTTACAATAAGAAAATTAAGCTTAACATTTATTTCAAGATGATAAAAATGGTCAAATATTTCATCTTTCTTCATTAGTATTTGAACAAAGTTATCCATAATTTAGGTATTTATAGTTTTCAAGGATAATTATTGCTAAGGGCAAAAAAGAAAAAAGATAATTAATTTTGTCTTTAACTTCTAAAGTGACAAATAATTTGAGATAACTAATTTTATTAATCACGACTGGTAATATGAGACGGAGGGAGTAATGGTTAAGGCAGCAAAGAAAATTAATATTGCAACAGAAATACTTTCGAGGATGATTTCTTCCCTTACTTTTTCTTTTTATTAAAAGGTGAAAACATGATTAAGGGATGACTATTTATTCGTGTAAAGTTTAGCATAAGAAACTCAACATTTGCTTTAAGGTGACAAGAGAGACAAATTTTTAATTATACTAATATGTATATATTGGAAATTTCAGATCGAAATATACCCTATATCATGAATTTGCCTAAGTCATTTTACTTATATAAAATACGTGTGAACGATTGATTGAATCACGAAAGGAATCGAATGAAGACATGAATCTAGCTAGTTTATTTGTTTATCTGTTGGTGAAAATATGTCTGAAATTTTCCTAATTAGCTTTTGTCTACACAATTTCATCCACACAAAAAATAATGGCAGAAGCAATTCACTGTTTACCTATTAAATTAATTTCGAAACTGTTTCTATCCCACATCGCCTAATCAACATAACATCTGCTCCTTTATATTTGCTTTAGAAGAGCACAACTATCGCCGAGCTCATTAACGAGAGCATGTAACCCATGTGAGGGCATTAGTGTGGTGGAATATTGGGCCTGTCCAAAAGGCAAGACTTGGGTAGCTAATTTCTGGCCTGCCCTCTCCAAGCATAGAGTTGGGCCATGTAGTCCATGCGAAGGCTTGGGTTGATTGGCTCCTATAGTGGGGCGGACCGCGTGAGGCTGATTTCACAGAGCAACGAATAGCTCCCCCTTTGTGCAGTGGAAGGATAATGGGTCGATGCTACTCAGGCCCAATGAATGTCTGATGGACTGCTTTAATCAAACCACTACATTTTTATACAAATGGGCATGGTCCATTCATTTGAGTTTTGGCATTTCTCTTGGGTCATGATTCTCATATTGCTCCTTTTCTTTAAAAGATATACCAAGAAAAATAAGCTTGACATTTATTTCAATGGCATTTCTGTTTGTTCTTCTTTCTCAGTATTTTTCAATAAGAAAATTAAGCTTAACATTTATTTTAGGATGATAAAAAAGGTAAAATATTTCATCTTTCTTCATTAGTATTTGAACAAAGTTATCCATAATTTAGGTGTTTGTAGTTTTCAAGGATAATTATTACTAAGGGTAAAAAAGAAAAAGATAATCAATTTTGTCTTTAACTTCTGAAGTGACAAATAGTTTGAGGTAACTATTTTTAGTAACCACAGCTGGTAATATGAGACAGAGGGAGTAATGGTTAAGGTGGGAAGGAAAATTAATATAGCAACAGAAATACTTTCGAGGATGATTTCTGCCCTTACTTTTTCTTTTTTTAAAAAGGTGAAAACTTGATTAAGGGATGCCTATTTATTCTTGTAAAGTTTAGCGTAAGGAACTCAACATTTGCTTTAAGGTGACTAGAGAGACAAATTTTAAATTATACTAAAACGTGTATATTGAAAATTTTAGATCGAAATATACCCTATATCATGAATTTGCCTAAGTCGTTTTACTTATATAAAATACGTGTGAACGATTGATTGAACTACAAAAGGAATAGAAGGAAGACATGAATCTAACTAGTTTATTTGCTTATCTGTTGTTTAAAATATGTCTTAAATTTCCCTAATTAGCTTTTGTCTTAACAATTTCATCCACACAAAAAATATTGGCACAAGCAATTCACTGTTTACCTATTAAATTAATTTCGAAGGTGTTTCTATCCCACATCGCCTAATCAACATAACATCTGCTCCTTTATATTTGCTTTAGAAGAGCACAACTATCGCTGAGCTCATTAATGAGAGCATGTAACCCATGTGGGGGCATTAGTGTGGTGGAATGTTAGGCCTGTCCACAACGCAAGACTTGAGTAGCTAATTTCTAGACTGCTCTCTCCAAGCATAGAGTTGGGTCACGTAGTCCATGCGAAGGCTTGGGTTGATTGGCTCCTATAGTGGGGCGGACCACGTGAGACTGGTTTCACGGAGCAACTAATAGCTCCCGCTTTGTGCAGTGGAAGGATAACGGGTCGGTGCTACTCAGGCCCAACGAATGTCTGATGGACTGCTCTAATCAAACCACCACATTTTTATACAAATGGGCATGGTGTATTCATTTGAGTTTTGGCATTTCTGTTGGGTCTTGATTCTCATATTGCTCCTTTTATTTTTAAAGATATACCAAGAAAAATAAGCTTGACATTTATTTAAATGGCATTTCTGTTTGTTCTTCTTTCTCAGTATTTTTCAATAAGAAAATTAAGCTTAACATTTATTTCAGGATGATAAAAAAGGTAAAATATTTTATCTTTCTTCATTAGTATTTGAACAAAGTTATCAATAATTTAGGTGTTTGTACTTTTCAAGGATAATTATTACTAAGGGTAAAAAAAATATAATCAATTTTGTCTTTAACTTCTAAAGTGACAAATAATTTAAGGTAACTATTTTTAGTAACCACGGCTGGTAATATGAGACAGGGGGAGTAATAGTTAAGGTGGGAAGGAAAATTAATATTGCAACAGAAATACTTTCGAGGATGATTTCTTCCCTTACTTTTTCTTTTTTTAAAAAGGTGAAAACTTGATTAAGGGATGCCTATTTATTCTTGTAAAGTTTAGCGTAAGGAACTCAACATTTGCTTTAAGGTGACTAGAGAGACAAATTTTAAATTATACTAATACGTGTATATTGAAAATTTTAGATCGAAATATACCCTATATCATGAATTTGCCTAAGCCGTTTTACTTATATAAAATACGTGTAAACGATTGATTGAACCACATAAGGAATCGAATGAAGACATGAATCTAACTAGTTTATTTGCTTATCTGTTGGTTAAAATATGTCTTAAATTTCCCTAATTAGCTTTTGTCTAAACAATTTCATCCACACAAAAAATAATGGCACAAGTAATTCACTATTTACCTATTAAATTAATTTCGAAGGTGTTTCTATCCCACATCGCCTAATCAACATAACATCTGCTCCTTTATATTTGCTTTAGAAGAGCACAACTATCGCTGAGCTCATTAATGAGAGCATGTAACCCATGTGGGGGCATTAGTGTGGTGGAATGTTGGGCCTGTCCATAAGGCAAGACTTGAGTAGCTAATTTCTAGCCTGCCCTCTCCAAGCATAGAGTTGGGCCACGTAGTCCATGCGAAGGCTTGGGTTGATTGGCTCCTATAGTGGGGCGCACCGCGTGAGGATGGTTTCACAGAGCAACGAATAGCTCCCGCTTTGTGCAGTGGAAGGATAACGGGTCGGTGCTACTCAGGCCCAACGAATGTCTGATGGGCTGCTCTAATCAAACCACCACATTTTTATACAAATGGGCATGGTGCATTCATTTGAGTTTTGGCATTTCTGTTGGATCTTGATTCTCATATTCTTCCTTTTTTTTAAAGATTTACCAAGAAAAATTAGCTTGACATTTATTTCAATGGAATTTCTGTTTGTTCTTCTTTCTCAATATTTTTCTTTATCTTACAATAAGAAAATTAAACTTAACATTTATTTCAAGATGATAAAAATGGTCAAATATTTCATCTTTCTTCATTAGTATTTGAACAAAGTTATCCATAATTTAGGTGTTTATAGTTTTCAAGGATAATTATTGCTAAGGGCAAAAAAGAAAAAAGATAATCAATTTTGTCTTTAACTTCTAAAGTGACAAATAATTTGAGATAACTAATTTTATTAATCACGACTGGTAATATGAGACGGAGGGAGTAATGGTTAAGGCAACAAAGAAAATTAATATTGCAACAGAAATAATTTCGAGGATGTTTCTTCCCTTACTTTTTTTTTTTTAAAAGGTGAAAACATGATTAAGGGATGACTATTTATTCGTGTAAAGTTTAGCATAAGAAACTCAACATTTGCTTTAAGGTGACAAGAGAGACAAATTTTAAATTATACTAATATGTATATATTGGAAATTTCAGATCGAAATATACCCTATATCATGAATTTGCCTAAGTCGTTTTACTTATATAAAATACGTGTGAACGATTGATTGAACCACAGAAGGAATCGAATGAAGACATGAATCTAACTAGTTTATTTGCTTATCTGTTGGTTAAAATATGTCTTAAATTTCCCTAATTAGCTTTTGTCTTAACAATTTTATCCACACAAAATATAATGGCACAAGCAATTCACTATTTACCTATTAAATTAATTTCGAAGGTGTTTCTATCTCACATCGCCTAATCAACATAACATCTGCTCCTTTATATTTGCTTTAGAAGAGCACAACTATCGCCGAGCTCATTAACGAGAGCATGTAACCCATGTGGGGGTATTAGTGTGGTGGAATGTTGGGCCTGTCCACAAGGCAAGACTTGAGTAGCTAATTTCTAGCCTGCCCTCTCCAAGCATAGAGTTGGGCCACGTAGTCCATGCGAAGGCTTGGGTTGATTGGCTCCTATAGTGGGACGGACCGCGTGAGGCTGGTTTCACAGAGCAACGAATAGCTCCCGCTTTGTGCAGTGGAAGGATAACGGGTCGGTGCTACTCAGGCCCAACGAATGTCTGATGGACAGCTCTAATTAAACCACCACATTTTTATAAAAATGGGCATGGTGCATTCATTTGAGTTTTGGCATTTCTGTTGGGTCTTGATTCTCATATTGCTCCTTTTCTTTAAAAGATATACCAAGAAAAATAAGCTTGACATTTATTTCAATGGCATTTCTGTTTGTTCTTCTTTCTCTGTATTTTTCAAAAAGAAAATTAAGCTTAACATTTATTTCAGGATGATAAAAAAGGTAAAATATTTCATCTTTCTTCATTAGTATTTGAACAAAGTTATCCATAATTTAGGCGTTTGTAATTTTCAAGGATAATTATTACTAAGGGTAAAAAAGAAAAAGATAATCAATTTTGTCTTTAACTTCTAAAGTGACAAATAATTTGAGATAACTATTTTTAGTAACCACGGCTGGTAATATGAGACAGAGGGAGTAATGGTTAAGGTGGGAAGGAAAATTAATATTGTAACAGAAATACTTTCGAGGATGATTTCTTCCCTTACTTTTTCTTTTTTTAAAAAGGTGAAAACTTGATTAAGGGATGCCTATTTATTCTTGTAAAGTTTAGCGTAAGGAACTCAACATTTGATTTAAGGTGACTAGAGAGACAAATTTTAAAATATACTAATACGTGTATATTGAAAATTTTAGATCGAAATATACCCTATATCATGAATTTGCCTAAGTCGTTTTACTTATATAAAATACGTGTGAACGATTGATTGAACCACAGAAGGAATCTAATGAAGACATGAATCTAACTAGTTTATTTGCTTATCTGTTGGTTAAAATATGTCTTTAACTTTCCCTAATTAGCTTTTGTCTTAACAATTTCATCCACACAAAATATAATGGCACAAGCAATTCACTGTTTACCTATGAAATTAATTTCGAAGGTGTTTTTATCTCACATCGCCTAATCAATATAATATCTGCTCCTTTATATTTGCTTTAGAAGAGCACAACTATCGCCGAGCTCATTAACGAGAGCATGTAACCCATGTGGGGGCATTAGTGTGGTGGAATATTGGGCCTGTCCACAAGGCAAGACTTGAGTAGCTAATTTCTAGCCTACCCTCTCCAAGCATAGAGTTGGGCCACGTAGTCCATGCGAAGGCTCGGGTTGATTGGCTCCTATAGTGGGGCGGATCGCGTGAGGCTGGTTTCACAAAGCAACGAATAGCTCCCGCTTTGTGCAGTGGAAGGCTAACGGGTCGGTGCTACTCAGGCCCAACGAATGTCTGATGGGCTGCTCTAATCAAACCACCACATTTTTATACAAATGGGCATGGTCCAATCATTTGAGTTTTGGCATTTCTGTTGGGTCTTGATTCTCATATTGCTCCTTTTTAAAAAAAAAGATATTCCAAGAAAAATAAGCTTGACATTTATTTCAATGGCATTTCTGTTTGTTCTTCTTTCTCAGTATTTTTCAATAAGAAAATTAAGCTTAACATATATTTCAGGATGATAAAAAGGGTGAAATATTTCATCTTACTTCATTGATATTTGAACAAAGTTATTCATAATTTAGGTGTTTGTAGTTTTCAAGGATAGTTATTGCTAAGGGTAAAAAAAAAAAAAAATCAATTTTTTCCTTAACTTCTAAAGTGACAAATAATTTGAGATAACTATTTTTAGTAACCATGGCTGGTAATATGAGACGGAGGGAGTAATGGTTAAGGTGGGAAGAAAAATTAATATTGCAACAGAAATACTTTCGAGGATGATTTCTTCTCTTACTTTTTCTTTTTTTAAAATGGTGAAAATTTGATTAAGGGATGACTATTTATTCTTGTAAAGTTTAGCATAAGGAACTCAACATTTGCTTAAAGGTAACTAGAGTGACTAATTTTAAATTATACTAATATGTGTATATTAAAAATTTCAGATCGAAATATACCCTATATCATGAATTTGCCTAAGTCATTTTACTTATATAAAACACGTGTGAACGATTGGTTGAACCACGAAAGGAATCGAATGAAGACATGAATCTAACTAGTTTATTTGTTTATCTCTTGGTGAAAATATTTTTGAAATTTCCCTAATTAGCTTTTGTCTTCACACTTTCATCCATACAAAAAATAATGGCAGAAGCAATTCACTGTTTACCTACTTAATTAATTTCGAAATTGTTTCTATCCCACATCGCCTAATCAACATAGCATCTGCTTCTTTATATTTTCTTTAGAAGAGCACAACTATCGCCGAGCTCAGTAACAAGAGCTTGTAACCCATGTAGGGGCATTAATATGGTGGAATGTTGGGCCTGTCCAAAAGGCAGGACTTGGGTAGCTAATTTCTAGCCTGCCTTCTCCAAGCATAGAGTTGGGCCACGTAGTCCATGCGAAGGCTTGGGTTGCTTGGCTACTATAGTGGAGCGGACCGCGTGAGGCTGGTTTCACAGAGCAACGAACAGCTCCCGTTTTGTGCAGTGGAAGGATAACGGGTCGGTGCTACTCATGCCCAACGAATGTCTGATGGGTTGCTCTAATCAAACCACCACTTTTTTATACAAATGAGATTAATCCATTCATTTGAGTTTTTGCATTTCTGGTGGGTCTCGATTCTCATATTCCTCTTCTTTTTTTTTTAAAGATTTACCAAGAAAAATAAGCTTGACATTTATTTCAATGGCATTTCTGTTTGTTCTTCTTTCTCAGTATTTTTCAATAAAAAAATTAAGCTTAACATTTATTTCAGGATGATTAAAAAAAGTGAAATATTTTATCTCTCTTCATTAGTATTTGAACAAAGTTATCCATAATTTAGGTGATTGTAGTTTTCAAGGATAATTATTGTTAAGGTGTGACAAATAATTTGAGATAACTATTTTTAGTAACCACGACTGATAATAAGAGACAGAGGGAGTAATGGTTAAGGTGGGAAGGAAAATTAATATTGCAATAAAAATACTTTCGAGGATGATTTCTTCCCTTAATGTTTTAAAAAAAAGAAGATGAAAACATGATTAGGGGATGACTATTTATTCTTCTAAAGTTTAGCATAAAGAACTCAATATTTGCTTTAAGGTGACTAGAGAGACAAATTTTAAATTATACTAATATGTGTATATTGGAAATTTCAGATCGAAATATACCATATATCATGAATTTGCCTAAGTCATTTTACTTATATAAAACACATGTGAACGATTGGTTGAACCACGTAAGGAATTGAATGAAGACATGAATCTAACTAGTTTATTTGTTTATCTGTTGGTGAAATATTTTTGAAATTTCCCTAATTAGCTTTTGTCTTCACCCTTTCATCCACACAAAAAATAATGGCAGAAGCAATTCACTGTTTACCTACTTAATTAATTTTGAAGCTGTTTCTATCCCACATCGCCTAATCAACATAGCATCTGCTCCTTTATATTTGCTTTAGAAGAGCACAACTATCGCCGAGCTCATTAACAAGAGCTTGTAACCTATGTAGGGGCATTAATGTGGTGGAATGTTGGGCCTGTCCAAAAGGCAGGACTTGGGTTGCTAATTTATAGCCTGCCCTCTCCAAGCATAGAGTTGGGCCACGTAGTCCATGCGAAGGCTTGGGTTGCTTGGCTCCTATAGTGGGGCAGACCGCGCGAGGCTGGTTTCACAGGGCAACGAACAGCTCCCGCTTTGAGCAGTGGAAGGATAACGGGTCGATGCTACTCAGGCCCAACAAATGTCTGATGGGTTGCTCTAATCAAACCACCATTTTTTTTTATACAAATGGGAATGGTCCATTCATTTGAGTTTTGGCATTTCTGCTGGGTCTTGATTCTCATATTCCTATTCATTTTTTAAAAGATTTACCAAGAAAAATAAGCTTGACATTTATATTAATGGCATTTCTGTTTGTTCTTCTTTCTCAGTATTTTTCAATAAAAATATTAAGCTTAATATTTATTTCAGGATGATAAAAAGGGTGAAATATTTCAACTTTCTTCATTGATATTTGAACAAAGTTATCCATAATTTAGGTGTTTGTAGTTTTCAAGGATAGTTATTGCTAAGGTTAAAAAAAAAGATAATCAATTTTGTCCTTAACTTCTAAAGTGATAAATAATTTGAGATAACTATTTTTAGTAACCATGGCTGGTAGACGGAGGGAGTAATGGTTAAGGTGGGAAGAAAAATTAATATTGCAACAGAAATACTTTCGAGGATGATTTCTTCTTACTTTTTCTTTTTTTAAAATGGTGAAAATTTGATTAAGGGATGACTATTTATTCTTGTAAAGTTTAGCGTAAGGAACTCAACATTTGCTTAAAGGTAACTAGAGAGACTAATTTTAAATTATACTAATATGTGTATATTGAAAATTTCAGATCGAAATATACCCTATATCATGAATTTGCCTAAGTCATTTTACTTATATAAAACACGTGTGAACGATTGGTTGAACCACGAAAGGAATCGAATGAAGACATGAATCTAACTAGTTTATTTGTTTATCTCTTGGTGAAAATATTTTTGAAATTTCCCTAATTAGCTTTTGTCTTCACACTTTCATCCACACAAAAAATAATGGCAGAAGCAATTCACTGTTTACCTACTTAACTAATTTCGAAGTTGTTTCTATCCCACATAACCTAATCAACATAGCATCTGCTCCTTTATATTTGCTTTAGAAGAGCACAACTATCGCCGAGTTTATTAACAAGAGCTTGTAACCCATGTAGGGGCATTAATGTGGTGGAATGTTGGGCCTGTACAAAAGGCAAGACTTGGGTAGCTAATTTCTGGCCTGCCCTCTCCAAGCATAGAGTTGGGCCACGTAGTCCATGCGAAGGCTTGGGTTGCTTGGCTACTATAGTGGGGCGGACCGCATGAGGCTGGTTTCACAGAGCAACGAACAGCTCACGCTTTGTACAGTAGAAGGATAACGGGTCGGTGCAACTCAGGCCCAACAAATGTCCGATGGGTTGCTCTAATCAAACCACCACTTTTTTATACAAATGAGAATAATCCATTCATTTGAGTTTTGGCATTTCTGGTGGGTCTCGATTCTCATATTCCTCTTCTTCTTTTTTTTAAAGATTTACCAAGAAAAATAAGCTTGACATTTATTTCAATGGCATTTCTGTTTGTTCTTCTTTCTCAGTATTTTTCAATAAAAAAATTAAGCTTAACATTTATTTCAGGATGATTAAAAAAGGTGAAATATTTCATCTCTCTCTATTAGTATTTGAACAAAGTTATCCATAATTTAGGTGATTGTAGTTTTCAAGGATAATTATTGCTAAGGTGTGACAAATAATTTGAGATAACTATTTTTAGTAGCCACGGCTGGTAATAAGAGACAGAGGGAGTAATGGTTAAGGTGGGAAGGAAAATTAATATTGCAATAGAAATACTTTCGAGGATGATTTCTTCCCTTAATTTTTTTTTTAAAAAAAGATGAAAACATGATTAGGGGATGACTATTTATTCTTTTAAAGATTAGCATAAAGAACTCAATATTTGCTTTAAGGTGACTAGAGAGACAAATTTTAAATTATACTAATATGTGTATATTGGAAATTTCAGATCGAAATATAACCTATATACTTAATTTACCTAAGTCATTTTACTTATATAAAACATGTGTGAACGATTGATTGAACCACAAAAGAAATCGAATGAAGACATGAATCTAACTAGTTTATTTGTTTATCTCTTGATGAAAATATGTTTGAAATTTCCCTAATTAGCGTCTGTCTTCACAATTTAATCCACACAAAATATAATGGCAGAAGCAATTCACTATTTACCTTCTTAATTAATTTTGAAGTTGTTTCTATCCCACATCGCTTAATTAACATAGCATTTGCTCCTTTGTATTTGCTTTAGAAGAGCACAACTATCGCCGAGCTCATTAACAAGAGCTTGTAACCTTGTGGGGGCATTAATGTGGTGGAATGTTGGGCCTGTCCAAAAGGTAGGACTTGGGTAGCTAATTTCTAGCCTGCCCTCTCCAAGCATAGAGTTGGGCCACGTAGTCCATACGAAGGCTTGGGTTGCTTGGCTCCTATAGCGGGGCAGACCGCGTGAGGCTGGTTTCACAGAGCAACGAACAGCTCCCGCTTTGTGCAGTGGAAGGATAACGGGTCGGTGCTACTCAGGCCCAACAATTGTCTGATGGGCTGCTCTAATCAAACCACCACATTTTTATACAAATGGGAATGGTCCATTCATTTGAGTTTTGGCATTTCTGTCGGGTCTTGATTATCATATTCCTATTCTTTTTATTAAAAAAATATTTACCAAGAAAAATAAGCTTGATATTTATATTAATGGCATTTTTGTTTGTTCTTCTTTCTCAATATTTTTTTTTATTTTTCAAATAGAAAATTAAGCTTAACATTTATTTCAGGATGATAAAAAGGATGAAATATTTCATCTTTCTACATTGATAGTTGAACAAAGTTATCCATAATTTAGATGTTTGTAGTTTTCATGGATAGTTATTGCTAAGAGTAAAAAATAAAAAGATAATCATTTTTGTCTTTAACTTCTAAAGTGATAAATAATTTGAGATAACTATTTTTAGTAACCATGGATGGTAATATGAGATAGAGGGAGTAACGGTTAAGGTGGGAAGAAAAATTAATATTGCAACAAAAATACTTTCGAGGATGATTTCTTCTCTTACTTTTTCTTTTTTTAAAATGGTGAAAATTTGATTAAGGGATGGCTATTTATTCTTGTAAGTTTTTTGAAATTATACTAATATGTGTATATTGAAAATTGCAGATCGAAATATACCATATATCGTGAATTTGCCTAAGTCATTTTACTTATATAAAACACGTATGAACAATTGGTTGAACCACGAAAAGAATCGAATGAAGACATGAATCTAACTATTTTATTTGTTTCTCTGTTGGTGAAAATATTTTTGAAATTTTCCAAATTAGCTTTTGTCTTCACAATTTAATCCACACAAAAAATAATGGCTGAAGCAAATCATAGTTTACCTACTTAATTAATTTCGAAGCTGTTTCTATCCCACATCGCCTAATCAACATAGCATCTGCTCCTTTATATTTGCTTTAGAAGAGCACAACTATCGTCGAGCTTATTAACAAGATCTTGTAACCCATGTGGGGGCATTAATGTGGTGGAATGTTGGGCCTGTCCATAAGGCAGGACTTGGGTAGCTAATTTCTGGCCTGCCCTCTCCAAGCAAAGAGTTGGGCCACGTAGTCCATGCGAAGGCTTGGGTTGCTTGGCTCCTATAAAGGGGCGAATTGCGTGAGGCTGGTTTCACAGAGTAACGAACTTCTCCCGCTTTGTGCAGTGGAAGGATAACGGATTGGTGCTACTCAGGCCCAAGAAATATCTGATGGGTTGCTCTAATCAAACCATCACTTTTTTATACAAATGAGAATGGTTCATTCATTTGAGTTTTGGCATTTCTGCTGGGTCTTGATTCTCATATTCCTATTCCTTTTTTTTTTAATGATTTACCAAGAAAAATAAGCTCGACATTTATATTAATGGCATTTCTGTTTGTTCTTCTTTCTTAGTTTTTTTCTTTATTTTTCAATTAGAAAATTAAGCTTAACATTTATTTCAGGATGATTAAAAAGGGTGAAATATTTCATCTTTCTTCATTGATATTTGAACAAAGTTATCCATAATTTAGGAGTTTGTAGTTTTCAAGGATAGTTATTGCTAAGGGTAAAAAATAAAAAGATAATCAATTTTGTCTTTAACTTCTAAAGTGACAAATAATTTGAGATAACTATTTTTAGTAACCATGGCCGGTAATATGAGACGGAGAGAGTAATGGTTAAGGTGGGAAGAGAAATTAATATTGCAAAAGAAATACTTTCGAGGATGATTTCTTCTCTTACTTTTTCTATTTTTAAAATGGTGAAAATTTGATTAAGGGATGACTATTTATTCTTGTAAAGTTTAGCATAAGGAACTCATTTGCTTAAAGGTGACTAGAGAGACAAATTTTAAATTATACTAATATGTGCATATGGAAAATTTTAGATCGAAATATAACCTATACCATGAATTTGCCTAAGTCATTTTACTTATATAAAACATGTGTGAACGATTGGTTGATCCATAGAAGAAATCGAATGAAGACATGAATCTAAATAGTTTATTTGTTTATCTGTTGGTGAAAATATGTATGAAAATTTTCTAATTAGCTTTTGTCTTCACAATTTAATCCACACAAAAATTAATGACAGAAGCAATTCACTATTTACCTATTTTATTAATTTTGAAGCTATTTCTATCCCACATTGCCTAATCAACATAGTATCTGCTCGTTTATATTTGCTTTAGAAGAGCACGACTATCGCCGAGCTCACTAACGAGAGCTTGTAACCCATGTGGAGGCAATAATGTGGTGGAATGTTGAGCCTGTCCAAAAGGCAGGACTTGGGTAGCTAAGTTTTGGCCTGCCCTCTCCAAGCATTGAGTTGGGCTACATAGTCCATGCAAAGGCTTGAGTTTCTTGGCTCCTATAGTGGGGCAGACCACGTGAGGCTGGTTTTACAGAGCAACGAACAACTCCCGCTTTGTGCTATGGAAGGATAACGGTTCAGTGCTACTCAGGACCAATGAATGTCTGATGTGCTACTCTAATTAAACCACCACTTTTTTTATACAAATGGGCTTTGGTCTTGTCACGACCCAATTTCACCTATAGGTCGTGATGGCGCCCAATACTACAACTAGGCAAGCCAACTAATAAATTAAACATATATCGATAAAATTTAAATCAAAAAATAATAATAAGACACCAAATTCTACCAATGTGTGTGCCAAGAGCTGGTGTCACAAATGTATGAGCATCTATTAGATTATACAAAACTCCAAATACTGTCTGAAATGAAAATAGACAGAATTAAGAATACAAGAAGAGGCATTGGTAGCTGCAGGATGGTTCAGAAAGGCAGCTCACCACTACGCTCCTGGATAACGAGGATGTGCGATGATAGGTCCTCCACTAGTATCTGTCTTAGATCCTGCACAAAAAGTGCAGCAAGTGTAGCATGAGTACATAAATAACGTCTACCCAGAAAGTATCAAGCCTAATCTCGAAGTGGTAGAGACGAGATGACCGACTTTGACACTCACTAAGGGTCAACAATAATAAATGGAATAAATTATAATTATTCAAATCAGCATGATTCACAGAGTTAACAATAATTTTATTCAATTAGCAGAAATAATAAAAATCCTTCAAATGCAACAATTTCCAATCTATTAATTAAATCCTTCAATTTCAATAATATTTCTAATTTATCAAATAGCTTGACAAGCTGCAATTCAATTTTAATAAATTTTTAATTTATCAAATAGCTTTACAAGCTGCAATAAACTGTCTAAGTATCGTGTAATTATTATTATTATTATTAAGCATGATTTCTGCCGAGGTCATACGGTCCGATCCAGAGTTTCGTGTACACTGCCGAGCGACGTGTGGCACGATCCATAGATACATCTAACCTGCCGAGGCGTTCGTCCCACTCCACAAGAAAGGAAGATATTTTCTTATGTACCTCCGGAATGAGAGTATATTTATTATAAGATAAAATCAGGAGAAAGAACAATTTCTCTTAACAATTAATCAATTTAAACAGAAATTCAAGCATATGAGATTTTCATCCTTTACTATTTTTATCTAACAATTCACAACATATATATAAATATATCAAATAATTTAATTAAGTAAACACTACCATTTACACAAGTAATTCATGCTTTTGAGTCCTAAACTACCCGAACTTTAGCATTAATAGTAGCTACGCACGGACTCTCTTCACCTCATGCGTACGTAGCCCCCACAATTAGCAATAATTATTCAATTTAATCACCTATGAGGTAATTTCTCCCTCACAAGATTAGACAAGAGACTTACCTCGTCTTGCTCCAATTTAATCCACTAGTAGGCCTTTTCCTCGATTATCCAACTTCTATTGGCTCGAATCTAAAAAAAAAATAATTCGATACAATCACTAAAATTTATAGGAATCAGTTCTATAAGGAAATACTACATTTTCAATAAAAATCCCGGAATTAATTAAAAATTCATCGGTGGGATCCATATCTCGAAATCCAGTAAAAGTTATGAAATCCGACAACTCATTCAATTACGAGTCCAACCATACCAGTTTCACTCAAATCCGACTCCAAATCGATATCGAAATCTCAAAAATTCATTTCTAAACTTTTTCCCAAATTTCAATCTCAAAGCACTAATTAAACGGTGAAAACAATGATATATTTGTGTATATAGACCAAATCCGAGTTAGAAGCACTTACCCCAATGTCTTTCCTTGAAAATCTATCCAAAATCGCCTCTCCTCAAGCTCCAATTTGTTAAAAATGGCGAATGGGACGAATGCCCTCTTTTTATAAAACTGCCCAGACAACCTTCGGAACTGGGCCTCGAACTGGGCCTTGATCTTGGCTTCGATCATGGCCCTCGATCCTAGGCCTCGATCGTGGCTTCGATCACAGGCTCAAACATGGACCTCGGTCATGGCCTTGATTATGGCATCGAGCCTGGTCCTTCGATCATAGCCTTGATCATGGCATCGAGCATGAGCCTTCGATTGTGACCCTTGATCTTGGGTCTCGATCCTGGCCCTCGAGCATTGCCTTCGATCATGGCCCTCGAGTATTGCCTTCGATCATGGCCTTCGAGCATTTCCTTCGATCATGGCCCTCGAGCATTTCCTTCGATCATGGCCCTCGAGCTGGACCTTCGATCATGGCCCTCGAGCTGGACCTTCGATCATGGCCCTCGAGCTTGACCTTCAATCATAGCCCTCGAGCTTGACCTTCGATCATGGCTTCGATACACAAGCTCGAGCCTGAGCCTCGTCAACCTTGGGCTCGATACCTGGGCTCGATACCTGGGCTCGATCACAGCCCAGAATGTCCAACAGAAGAGGAAAAATTGAAGCAGCTTTTTAAGTCCAACTTTTGATCCGTTAACCATTTGAAACTCACCCGAGGCCCTCGGGACCTCAACCAAATATACCAACAAGTCCTAAAATATCATACGAACTTATTTGAAACCTCAAATCACATAAAACGATGCTAAAATCACGAATCATGCTCCCATTCAAGTTTAATGAACTTATTCTGATCACGCTCCTAAGTCCAAAATTACCATACAGAGCTATTGGAATCATCAAAATTCTATTCCGGGGTCGTTTGCACATAATTCGACATCCGGTCACTATTTGAACTTAAACTTTTTATTTTTCATCAAAATTCCATATCTCGGGCTAGGGCCTTCAGAATTTGATTCCGAGCATATGCCCAAGTCCCAAATCATGATACGGACCTACCGGAACTGTAAAAATACTGATCCGACTCCGTTTGCTCAAAATATTGACCAAAGTCAACTCAATTAAGTTTTAAAGCTCTAATTCACATTTTAATCCATTTTTCACATAAAAACTTTCCGAAAAATTTTACGGACTGCGCACGCAAGTCGAGGAATGATTAAATAGTGCTTTTCGAGGTCTTAGAACACAGAATTAATTATTAAATTTAAAGATGACATTTTGGGTTATCACATTCTCCACCTCTAAAACAAACGTTCGTCCTCGAACGAGTTTAGAATTATACCTGAAGTGTTGAATAAGTGTGGATATCTACTCCGCATATTTTTCTCGGCCTCCTAAGTCGCTTCCTCGACTGGTTGGTCCCTCAACTGGACTTTTACTGCAGAAATCCTCTTGGACCTCAACTGTCGAACCTGTTTATCAACAATGGCAACTGGCTCCTCTTCATAACCCAAGATATTATCTAGATGAACTGTGCTGAAGTCTAACACATGTGATAGGCCGGCATGATACTTCCGGAGCATAGAGACATGGAAAATCGGATAAACTCCCGATAGGGTGGGAGGCAATGCAAGCTCATAAGCAACCTCCCCAACTCGTCTCAACACCTCAAATGTGCCTATAAACCTTGGGCTCAACTTGCCCTTCTTCCCGAATCTCATGATTCCCTTCATTGGTGAAACCTTCAAGAGAACTCTTTCACCCATCATAAATGATAAATCTCGCATTTTCTTATCTACGTAACTCTTCTTTCTGGACTGTGTTATACGAAGTCGCTCCTGAATCAACTTTACCTTTTCCAAGGCATCTTTCACCAAATCAGTACCATATAATTTAGCCTCACCGGGCTCAAACCGTCCGATGGGCGAACGGCATCGCCGACCATATAAAGCCTTAAATGGAGCCATCTCGATGCTGGATTGGTAATTGTTATTATAAGCGTACTCGGCCAAAGGCAAGAAACGTTCCCACTGACCTCCAAAGTCAATGACACATGCCCTGAGCATATCCTCCAAAATCTGAATTGTCCGCTCTAACTTCCCGTCGGTCTGCGGATGAAAGGTTGTACTGAGCTCTACACGGGTCCCCAACTCACTTTGTACTGCTCTCCTGAAATGTGAAGTAAACTAAGGGCCTCTATCTGATATGATAGCAATTGGCACACAGTGCAACCGAACTATCTCCTGAATATAAATCTAGGCCAACCACTTTGAAGTATACGTAGTCACAACAGGAATAAAATGTGCCGACTTGATCAACCTGTCAACAATGACCCAAATTGCATCAAACTTCTGCAAGGTCCGCGGCAATCCAACTACAAAGTCCATAGTGATGCGTTCCCATTTCCACTCTGGTATAGTCATCTGCTGAAGTAGGCCACCTGGCCTCTGGTGCTCATATTTAACTTGCTGGAAATTTAGACACCTAACTACATACTCAACTATGTCCTTTTTCATTCGTCGCCACCAATAATGCTGCCTCGGGTCACGATACATCTTCGTAGCACCTGGATGAATAGAATACCGAGAACTGTGTGCCTCCTCTAGGATCTTTTTCCTTAGTCCATCCACATTAGGAACACATAGACGATCCTGGAGTCGCAGAACACCATCCTCTCCAATAGTAACTTCCTTGGCACCACCCGTAGTATCATTTCTCGAAGAACCATTAAGTGTGGATCATCATACTGGCGAGCCTTGATCTGCTCAAATAGTGAAGACTGAGCTACAACACATGTAAGAACTCGGCTGGGCTCTGAAATGTCCAACCTCACAAGTCGGTTAGCCAAGGATTGAATATCTAAAGCTAATGGCCTCTCCTCTGCTGAAATAGAAGCCAAACTACCCATACTCTCCGCCTTTCTACTCAAGGCATCTGCAACCACATTTGCTTTGCCCGGATGATACATGATAGTAATATCATAATCTTTTAGTAACTCAAGCTACTGCGCTGTCTCAGATTTAGGTCCCTCTACTTGAACAATTGCTGCAAACTGTAATGATCAATGTAAACTTCACAAGACAACCCATAAAGATAATGCCTCCAAATCTTAAGAGCGTGAACAATCGCAGCTAACTCCAAATCATGTACTGGATAATTCTTCTCGTGGGGCTTCAGCTGACGTGAAGCATATGCAATAACTCGCCTTTCCTGCATCAATACACAACCCTAACCAACGCGTGAAGTGTCACAATACATTGCATACACCCCCGAACCGGAAGGCAACACTAATACTGGTATTGTAGTCAATAATGTCTTGAGCTTCTGAAAGCTCTCCTCACATTCATCGGACCATCAGAATGGAGCACCCTTCTGGGTTAATTTGGTCAAAGGTGCTGCAATAGATGAAAAACCTTCCACGAAACGACAATAATAACCTGCTAAACCCAGAAAACTCCTGATCTCAGTCGCTGAAGTGGGACGATGCCAATTCTGAACTGGCTCAATCTTTTTGGGATCAACCTTAATACCATCACCTGATACAATATGCCCCAAAAATGCTACAGACTCTAGCCAAAACTCACATTTAGAGAACTTAGCATATAGCTTTTGTTCCCTCAATGTCTGAAGCACTACTCTCATATGTTGCTCATGCTCCTCCTTACTGCACGAGTAGATCAAAATGTCATCAATAAAGACAATGACAAATGAATCAATATATGGCCTGAATACCCTGTTCATCAGATCCATAAACGTTGTCGGGGCATTAGTTAAACCGAAGGACATCACTAGAAACTCATAATGACCATATCTAGTCCGAAAAGCAATCTTCGGAACATCTAAATCACGAATCTTCAACTGATGGTACCCCGACCTCAAGTCGATTTTAGAGAATACCCTAGCACCCTGTAACTAGTCAAATAGATCATCAATACGCGGCAACGGGTACTTGTTCTTAATAGTGACTTTGTTCAATTGACGATAATCAATACACATCCGCATTGTTTCATCCTTATTCTTCACAAATAATACCGGTGCACCCCAAGGCAATACACGCGGTCTGACGAACCCTTTGACTAGTAACTCCTCAAGCTGTTCTTTCAATTTTTTAGGAGCCATGCGATACGGTGGGATAGATATAGGCTGGTTATCTGGAGCCAAGTCAATACAGAAATCAATATCACGATCAGGTGGCATACCTAGAAGATATAAAGGAAATACATCGGAGAACTCCCGAACTACACGCACTGAATCAATAGCCGAAATCTCTGCAGTAGTATCCGGAACATAGGCTAGATAAGCCAAACAACCCTCTCAACCATATGTTGAGCCTTTATAAAAGAAATAACTCGATTAAATGAACTAACAGAAGAACCCTTCCACTCCAGCTTAGGCAATGCTGGAATAGCCAAGGTAACCATCTTGGCATGACATCTAGAATAGCATGATATGGAGATAACCAGTCCATGCCCAGAATAATTTCAAAATCGGTCATCTCAAGCAATAGGAGATCTGCTCTAGTTTCATAACCACAGAATGTAATAATACAGGACCGGTAGATCCGGTTCACAACAACAGAATCGCCCACAGGAGTGGACACATAAACAGGAGTACTCAAGGACTCACGAGAAACACCCAGGAATAGAGCAAATAGAGATGACACATATGAATACGTAGATCCTGGATCAAATAATACTGTGGCATCTTTTCCACAAACAGAAATAATACCTGTAATCACGGTATCTGAGGCCTTTGCATCTGGTCTAGCCGGAAAAGCATAGAACCGAGCTGGAGCACCAACTGGCTGGCCTCTGCCTGGCTGACCTCCACCTCTAGGACGACCCCTACCCACCTGTCCTCCACCTCTTGGTGGTCGAACTACTGGTGGAGCAACTAGTGAGGTAATCATAGGCTGCTGACCCTGCTGCACTGGTCTACCTCGCAGTCTGGGGCAGAATCTCCGAATGTGACCGGGGTCCCCGCATTCGTAATAACTTTTCGGTGCGATAAGCTGCTGATTAGAAGTCTGGCCTTGGTGACCTGAATACCCACTAGAAGAACCCTGAATAGCTGGTGGGTGATAAGAACTCTCTGGTATAGCACTGAGATAGGGTCGCACTGGAGCACCTCGAGGAGGCGGTGGTGCTGGATATGAGGGCCTACTGGACTTCCCTCTCACGAATTGACCTCTGCCCCTAGACAGAGAACCTCTGAACTCTCCAGAATATCTGAACCGCTTATCTCTTGTAACCTACTCTCGGCTCTGCTAACGTACACCCTCAACCCTACGGGCTATCTCCACGACTAGCTCATAAGAAGTACCCATCTTAACCTCTCGAGCCATAGTGGCCTGAATGCCAGTATGTAAACCCGCAACAAACCTCTGCACTCTCTCTGCCTCAGTAGGGAGTATCATAAGTGCATGGAGAGATAACTCAGAAAATCTTGCCTCATAATCGGTCACTAACATCTGACCCTGCTAGAGCTGCTCAAACTGAAACCTCAACTTTTCCCTCTGGGAGGGAGGAATATACCTGTCCAGGAAGATACAGGTAAACATGTCCCAAGTTATGGGAGGAGAATCTACTGGTCTACCAAGAACATAAGACTGCCACCATCTAGGGCTCTGCCCTCTAGCTGAAAAGTAACAAAGTCTACCCCATGAGACTCCAATATCCTCATGTTGTACAGTCTCTCCTTTTACCGATCAATGAAATCCTGGGGGATCCTCATGTCGCTCACCCCCAAAAATAGGAGGATGTAGTCTAGTCCATCTGTCCAATAGTTTCTGAGGATCGGTGGCTACAACTGGCCTGGGCTCAGGTGTAGCTGCTGCCACTGGCTGGGCACTACCCGTGGGTCTGATATACAACAACTGCCTGTCCATGAGCCTGCGCGGTAGGGGTCTGTGCTCCCCCGCCCGTCTACGATGTGACTGGGTCTGCCGAAAATAAATCAGCCTGAGTCATATTATCCATGAACTGCAGCATACGACCCATGGCATCCTAAAATCCCAGAGCTGGCTCTGCCACAGACACCTCACCCTGCTCCTCAATAATGGGATTCTCTGCTGGACCCACTGGCGGCATAACTGGAACAGTCCTGGGACGTCCTCGCCCTCTACCACGGGCTGGAGCCCTCCCTCTGCCTCTAGCAACTGGGGGAGTAACTCTTCCCTGGTCTGGAACCTCATTAGAGCGTGTTCTCACCATCTGTAAGAGAATAAGAGAAGAATATTTAGTACTACATTAATTGCATGATGGAATATGAAGAAAGGTAGTTTCCTAACACCCCATAGCCTCTCGATGATAAGTACATACGTCCCCGTACCGATCCGCAGGACTCTATTAGGTCTGCTCATAACTTGTGAGACCTACGTGAAGCTAGTGCTCTGATACCATGATGTCACGACCCAATTTCACCTATAGGTCGTGATGGCACCCAACACTACAGCTAGGCAAGCTAACTAATAAATTAAACATATGTCGATAAAATTTAAATCCAAGAAAAATAATAAGACACCAAATTCTATCAATGTGTGTGCCAAGACCTGGTGTCACAAGTGTATGGGCATCTAGTAGATTATTCAAAATTCCAAATACTGTCTAAAATAAAAATAGACAGAATTAAGAATACAAGAAGAGGCATTTGTAGCTGCAGGACGGCTCAGAAAGACAGCTCACCACTACGCCCCTAAATAACGAGGATGTGCGATGATAGGTCCTCCACTAGTATCTGTCTCAGATCCTGCACGAAAAGTGCAGCAAGTGTAGCATGAGTACGTAAACAATGTGTACCCAGTAAGTATCAAGTCTAATCTCGAAGTGGTAGAGACGAGATGGTCGACTTTGACACTCACTAAGGGTCAACAATAATAAATGGAATAAATTATAATTATTCAAATCAGCATGATTCACAGAGTTAACAATAATTTTATTCAATTAGCAAAAATAATAAAAATTCTTCAAATGCAACAATTTCCAATCTATTAATTAAATCCTCCAATTTTACTAAGAATTCCAATTTATCAAATAGCTTTACAAGCTGCAATTCAATTTTAATAAATTTTTAATTTATCATATAGCTTTACAAGTTGCAATAAACTGTCCAAGTATCGTGTAATTATTATTATTATTATTATTAAGCACGATTTCTGTCGAGGTCGTACGACCCGATCCAGAGTTTCGTGTACACTGCCGAGGGACGTGCGGCACGATCCAAAGATACATCTATCCTGCCGAGGCGTTCGGCCTGCTCCACAAGAAAGGAGAACATTTTCTTATGTACCTCCGGAATGAGAGTATATTTATTATAAGATAAATTCAGGAGGAAGAACAATTTCTCTTAACAATTAATCAATTTAAACATAAATTCAAGCATACGAGATTTTCATCCTTTAATATTTTTATCTAACAATTCACAACATATATATAAATATATCAAATAATTTAATTAAATAAACACTACCATTTACACAAGTAATTCATGGTTTTGAGTCCTAAACTACCCGGACTTTAGCATTAATAGTAGCTACGCACGGACTCTCATCACCTCGTGCGTACGTAGCCCCCACAATTAGCAACAATTATTCAATTTAATCACCTATGAGGTAATTTCTCCCTCACAAGATTAGACAAGAGACTTACCTCGTCTTGCTCCAATTTAATCCACTAGTAGGCCTTTTCCTCGATTATCCAACTTCGATTGGCTCAAATCTAACCAAAAGTAATTCGATACAATCACTAAAATTTATAGGAATCAATTCTATAAGGAAATACTATATTTTGTATAAAAATCTCGAAATTAATTAAAAATTCCTCCGTGGGTCCCACATCTCGGAATCCGGCGAAAGTTACGAAATCAGACAACTCATTCAATTACGAGTCTAACCATACTAGTTTCACTCAAATTCGACTCCGAATCGATACCAAAATCTCAAAAATTTATTTCCAAATTTTTTCCAAATTTCAATCTCAAAGCACTAATTAAACGGTAAAAACAATGATATATTTGTGTATATAGACCAAATCTGAGTTAAAATCACTTACCCCAATGTCTTTCCTTGAAAATTTATCTAAAATCGCCTCTGCTCAAGCTCCAATTTGTTAAAAATGGCGAATGGGACAAATGTCCTCTTTTTATAAAACTGCCGAGACAGCCTTCGGAACTGGGCCTCGAACTAGGCCTCGATCGTGGCTTCGATTATGGCCCTCGAGCCTAGGCCTCGATCGTGGCTTCGATCACAGGCTCGATCATGGACCTCGGTCATGGCCTCGATTATGGCATCGAGCCTGGTCCTTCGATCATAGCCTTGATCATGGCATCGAGCCTGAGCCTTCGATTGTGACCCTCGATCTTGGGTCTCGATCCTGGCCCTCGAGCATTGCCTTCGATCATGGCCCTCGAATATTGCCTTCGATCATGGCCCTCGAGCATTGCCTTCGATCCTGGCCCTCGAGCTGGACCTTCGATCATGGCCCTCGAGCTGGACCTTCAATCATAGCCCTCAAGCTGGACCTTCGATCATGTCTTCGATACACAAGCTCGAGCCTGAGCCTCGTCAACCCTGGGCTCGATACCTGGGCTCGATGCCCGGGCTCGATACCTGGGCTCGATCACAGCCCAGAATGTCCAATAGAAGAGGAAAAATTGAAGCAGTTTTTTAAGTCCAACTTTTGATCCGTTAACCATCTGAAACTCACCCGAGACCCTCGGGACCTCAACCAAATATACCAACAAGTCCTAAAGCATCATACGAACTTATTTGAAACCTCAAATCACATAAAACGATGCTAAAATCACGAATCATGCTCCCATTCAAGTTTAATGAAACTTAAAATTTCCAACTTCTACATTCGATGTCGAAACCTATCAAATTAACTCCGATTGACCTCAAATTTTGCACACAAGTCATAAATGACATAACAGAGCTATAAAAATTTTCGGAACTGGATTCCGACTTCGGTATCAAAAAGTCAACTCCCCGGTCAAACTTCCAAACTTAAATTCTTATTTTAGCCATTTCAAGCCTAATTTCACTACGGACTTTTAAATAAAATTCCGATCATGCTCCTAAGTCCAAAATTACCATACGGAGCTGTTGAAATTATCAAAATTCTATTCCGGGGTCGTTTGCAGATAATTAGACATCCGGTCACTATTTGAATTTAAACTTTTAATTTTTCATCAAAATTCCATATCTCGGGCTAGGGACCTCGGAATGTGATTCCGGGCATACGCCCAAATTTCAAATCACGATACGGACCTACCGAAACTGTAAAAATATTGATCCGAGTCCGTTTGCTCAAAATATTGACCAAAGTCATCTCAGTTGAGTTTTAAAGCTCTAATTCACATTTTAATCCATTTTTCACATAAAAACTTTTCGAAAACTTTTACGGACTGCGCACGCAAGTCGAGGAATGATAAATAGTTCTTTTCAAAGTCTTAGAATACAGAATTAATTATTAAATTTAAAGATGATATTTTGGGTCATCACAGGTCCATCAGTCTTTATCCAATTGAGTCGAGTCTTGGCTTGAAAAACTGGAACAGAAGTTGAACAAACTATTTAATGTAGGAAGGAAAATTAATATCTCAGAGCAATAATTTCGAGCATGATTTCTTCCCTTATTTTTTATTTTTTTAAAAAGGTGAAAACTTAGATTAAGGGATGATTATTTATTCTGGTAAGTTTTGGCTTTAATACGTGGGAAAATCTCAGATCGAAATATTCTCTATATGATGAATTTGCATGTGTCATTTTACTTATATAAAACACGTGTCAACTGATTGATCGAAGCAAAGAAGGAATCGAACGAAGAAAGTATCGGAACAGGGACGGTCTTCTGAAATTTAGACTAATTGTATTTATTCGCAATTGATATTTGTTAGTATGGTCTCTATAATTTTCGTAATCAATATTACTTTTGTTTATAAAGAAATTGCCTTTGTTCACCAGAAGCGAAGCATCTTCCTAAAGAGACAAATAAAACAATAAAAACTAATTATTTGACGTACATAATGTTGGATTGTTATATGCAGCGGAAACAATTCCACCATTAAAATCACATATAATCTAGACAACTAGTATAAACGAGGTTTCACGAGTTACCTCTTGAAGCGTGAACATAACTCCACTATCACGTGAGCCTCTAGTTCCACATCAATTCAATGAAATTGTCACGACTCAAAATCTGACCAGTCGTGATGGCACCTAACTCAACCCGTTAGGTAAGCCAATTAACTACAATCCAATTTAATTAGGTTTATCGAGAAAAATAAATGATAAAATAACTGAACCTTTCTATTTTTCCCAAGGACTGGTAATACAAATCAGGATCTTCTAAGATTTAGAATTTTGCAAAGCTGATATGAAATAAAATGCATTATCTGTTTAAAATATACATGAACAAATTAATGATTCTAAATCTACCAAGAACAAGAGGCAGCTGTAACCGGATCGCAGATACATCTTCAATGTCATCTCCCGCTATACACAGCAGCATCAACATCCAAAATCTGCACGCAAGGTGTAGATACTCACATTTATAACTTGTAGAGTAGACTAGTAATAGAAATAGTTATAAAGCATAACAATTAAGGGTACAATAAAGCAACTGTGTGAGGCAGTAAATGATTACTAGGAGAAATTGCAGTAGTAAATTCATAATTTTTTTGGTGTGAGAAATATATTCAAGACATCACATCGACTAGCACGGTAACACCTTCGTTCAATTATCTCCTTCAATTCATAACTCTCCAAGTGTGAGGAATATATTCAAGATATCAAATCGAATGGCACGGTAACACCTTCGTGCATTTATCTCATTCTCATCCAATGTATATTTATAAATAAAATCAATTGGAACGGCAGCACCCTACGTGCAGTTATCTCTTTCTCACCGAGCATACATATAACAGTACTAACTAGGTGGTAAAAATTCCAAAAACAATAACAATAAAGTGAAAAATATACATGTAGCAATAACGAACAAGACACTACATGTGGACAACGATAACAGACTAGGTGGATAGCACAACAACAATTGGGGTAGAGGACACAGACAGAACGACTACAAATCAAATAGAAAACATAAGCACACAATAACAGCTCAAGATAAAGGCATGAATGTATACACAACGAAATGATATCACAATATAATGTATGTCTCTCGTCCTCTCCTGCACGGAAACACCCTTCGTGCCATGAACACATATAATATAAAACATGATAATGTAATTGAAATTGTACAGCATCATCCTTCGTACGTTTACTGTCATCCTCGCATGATAATGTGCATGATGGCATAATAATATAATTGAAATGGCACGGCATCACCCTTCGTGCTTTACACTTTTTCTCACATAATAATAAATATGAAATGACACGGCATCACCCTTTGTGATTTACACACTCCTTCACATGATAATGTATATGAAATGGCACGGCATCACCCTTCGTGCTGTATACTCTCCCTCACATGATAATTTATATGAAATAGCACGGCATCACCCTTCGTGCTTACCACTCTTCCTTACCATTGTCACGACCCAAATCTCCCTCCGTAAGATGTCGTGACGGCACCTAGTCTCTACGACTAAGTAAGCCTAACAATTGAGGAATAATTGAAATAAAAGCAGAATCAACCACTAAACTTCAACAGATAACTATATAACTGAAAAATGTCGCTCAGAATGTACAAGTAAACCAACACTCGAGTATAAACAATTCCCAAATACCCGATAGTCATAAGTCACAAGCTTCTAAGAGAAAGCTAGGTGTATCTATACATCAGAGTCTAAGAAAAATACAGAAAAGAAAACAACATATGAGGGAATAGAGGGGGACTCCGAGGTTTGCGGATGCTGGTAGATATACCTAGAAGTCTCCGTAGTAGCAGTAAGTACAGTCAGCTAATAGCGAGGCTGGTAGGAGTACCTGGGTCTGCACACAAAATATGTGTAGAAGAGTAGTATGAGTACATTACAATGGTACCTAGAAGTGCCAAGCCTAACCTTGGTAGGGTAGTGATGAGGTCAGGTCAGGGCCCTACTGGGATATAATAATAAGACAGAAGATGTAACAATATGATGAAAGACTGAGAATTTAACAAAGAGAATTTACAGAAAAGTAACAACACAGCACATAGAGGTAAACAACAGGGGTGCTCCCGAGATACCGTCTCTATCACGACCCAAAATTTTGCCACATGCGTCGTGATGACACCTAGTCTCTAATACTAGGTAAGCCGATTTCAATTATATTTTTGAAGCCATTTTTTTAATTAAATAAGTAATCAAAACTAACAGCGGAATAAATAAGAATATACAACCTCCCAAGACTGGTAGTACTGAGTCACGAACTCTAGTTGAATACATGGAATGATCACGAGGACCAAATATATAATACTGTTTGATTAAAAATTAACAGTACAATGAAATGAACAGACTCCAAGGGACTGCGACGACCAAGCAGCTCTACCTTGAATCCTTGAGATCATACTCTAACTCTGTCCGGGTCCGATACCTCCAATACCTGGCTCTGCACAAAAATGTGCAAAAGCGTAGTATGAGTACACCAAGGTCGGCACCCAATAAGTATCAAGACTAACCTCAGTGGAGTAGAGATGAGGTACAGTCAAGACACTCACTAGTCTAATAACCTGTACAATATAGTATACAAAATAATACTGGAAAATAACTAGCAATGATAACAACAAAATCAACCAGTGATATAACAACAATGCAACAAGAACATCATAATTATTGCTCAGATGAATAAGGAACACAAGTACAACCAATTAATCAAGTCCTTCAAATATAAATTCTTTCGCCTATATGTTTTTCAAATAATAATTTTCAGGATATAATACTTTCCAATAAATATATTTTCAAGTAAAAGTCACCATGTGACACCTCATTTCGCAATCATAAAAATTATGGGTCTCAGTCCACTTTCATATTTTTTTACGGCACCTCGTGCCCATATTTCTATCAACTTCACACGGACAACTCACGTGTCAAAATATCAATATATATAAGATCCGCATGAGTAATGTATTTTCACTAAAGTAAGGTTAAAATCTTTAAATCAAGTAAGAAATCAACAAATGAATGAATTTATTTTAGAAATTATTTCGGTGAAGAAAATGACATTTCAATTAAAATGAAGCATTTGATGACTACTAATTTAGATGTAAAATTTAATAAATTAAAACATAATAGTAATTTCTTTTATTCGAAACAACTCAATTCTCGAAAACCAGTAAAAATCATAAACACAAATCTGAAGAGTCTTGTACAAAGAGCCAAAGCCAACACAATACAATAAGGAATACAAAACACATAATAAAATCAAATAATACATCACGGAAGAACACAAGAATTTAAATATCACGAAAAAACAAAATAACCAAAGATAAGTGTATCCATAGAAAAATAACAACAAAAGGGCACTGCCGATGTACCGTATCGTAGTCCCAAAAGTAAATATGCAAGAGAGGGGGGATCTCCCGAGGTACCGCCTCGTAGTCCCAAAAGTAAATATGTAAGACAGGGGGATCTCCCGAAATACCGTTCCGTAGTCCCAAAGTAAATATGCAGGGCATGGGAATCTCCCGGAATACCGTTCCGTAGTCCCAAAGTAAATATGCAGGGCAGGGGGATCTTCCGGAATACCGTTCCGTAGTCCCAAAGTAAATATACAGGGCAGAGGGATCTCCCGGAATACCGTTACGTAGTCCAAAAGTAAATATGATTTAAACAACTGCACATCAAGTGCTCGCATATCACAAATGGCTCGTCAAGTTCTCAAATATTACAATATATCACAAATTGCACATCGAGTGCTCAAATATTTCAACTTGCCACAGAAATCAATACATCACTTTTCACAATAAGGAGCTCATGGCTCGACCATAATTTGCACAAAAAATCTTAACAAAAATATGCGGGAGTGAACAACTCAACAAAATAATATTTCACATAAATTCAAGGTGGCAATCACACCAAATCATTATATAAAAATAATTTCAACAAACAAGGATCTAGGCATTACAAATAGAGGATTTAATAAGTGTCAATAATTTCCAACTTAATACATAAGAGTGTCTAAGGATTTTAATCGACGAAATTTGCACAAATAAACCAAGTACGTACTCGTCACCTCGCGTACATGGTTTTCCATTACACAATTTGCACATAATACTCAATGCCTAAGGGGCATTTCCCCCACTCGAGGTTAAGCAAGACACTTACCTTTTTGAAGTTATGCCGATAATTCAAAATCTCCTTCTTGCTTGAATTGACCTCCGGACCGCTCAAATTTATCCAAATTAATTGTATAACTTCATTAATATTCACCGAAAATAATTCCAGATAATAATATGTCGACTTAAAAATTTATTTTAAAAAGTCAATAAAATTCAACGCGGGGCCCGCCCCTCGGAACCCGACATAATTTTCATGAAATCCGAATACCCATTCCGATACGAGTTGAACCATACCAATTTTATTGAATTTCAATAACAACTCGAGCTCCAAATCTTAAATTTTCGTTTTTGGAAGATATTTACAAAAATCTTGATTTCTTCCATTAAAACCCGAATTAAACGATGAATATAATCATAGATTTATGGAATATAAACACTTTAGGATATGAAACACTTACCCCAATCCATATGGTAAAAATAGCCTCAAAACTCGCTTCAATCCGAGCTGCATAGTTACAAATATGTTAAAAATAGCTGAAATCTCGAAATATAGCTATTGCCCAGGTATTTACTCTTCGCGATCGTGAAGCACATAATTTTCCAGCCCCAAAATTGCTCTTCGCGATCGCGAAAAATCAATCGTGATCGCGAAGAACAAACTCCCCAACTCTTCCAGACAGCCTCTAGTTTAATGGTCATAACGTTTTGTACAAAACTCTAACTGATAAATGGTTTAACTTTCTGAAAACTAGACTGCAAAGGCTATTACTTTTATTTGTTTCTTATCTCCCAATTCCTTATAAATTTCGAGATATAAGCTTCCAATATTAGCCCTATGCAACAGAGATTTCCAAACTCTTCTCGGAGAGCCTGTAGTCTATCCACTATAACGTTTTGTAAACACCTCTAAATGACAAATGGTTACTTTTCTGAAAACTAGACAGAAAGGGCTACAACTTTTATTTTTGGATCATCTCCAAATTCCTTATAGATTGCGAGATATGAGCTTCCAAATCGGGTCAGTGCTGCAAGAGTTCCCTCTATGCGATCACGAAAAGTCTTCCGCGATCGCGATTCACAGTGTCAAAACAGCAAAATTGCTCTTCGCTATCCCGACCGTTTATCCGCGATCGCGATGCATACCTCTGTGGCCAAAAACCAGCAACTAAAAATAGCCTAGAAATGGTCTGAAACTACCCCGAAACTCACCCGAGCCACTCGGTACCCCGTCCGAACATACCAACAAATCTCAAAACCTATTACGGACTTAGTCGAAACCTCAAATCACTTCAAACAACGTTAAAACCACAAATCATACCCCAATTCAAGCTTAATGAAACTAAAAAAATTTAACTTCTACATTCGACGCCGAAACCTATCAAATCAAGTCCGATTGACCTCACATTTTACACACAAGTCATAAATGACATAACGGACCTATGAAAATTTTCAGAACTGGATTCCGACCCCGATATCAAAAAGTCAATCCCCGGTTAAACTTACCGAAAATTCGACTTTCGCCATTTCAAGCTTACTTCAACTATGGACCTCCAAATAATTTTTCGGACACGCTCCTAAGTCCAAAATTACCATACGGAGCTATTGACATCATCAAAATTCCATTCCGGAGTCGTTTACTCAAAAGTCAACTCTTTCCATTTAAGCTTCTAAATAAGGATTGTTCTTTTAATTTAATTCCGAATCTTCAGTAAATCAAACTCGACCACACCCGCGGGTCATAATATATATTGTAAAGTTGCTCGAGACCTTAAGTCACTGAACATGGCATAAATTCTTAAAACAACAAGTCGGATCGTTACATTCTTCACCTCTTAAACAAACGTTTGTCCTCGAACGTGCTAAAAATCATTCTGAGGACTTTAAATTACTGAGTATATTCTTGCACACATACTTGTGGGTGATTCTACATTCCCGCAATTTAACGCAGGTCCGACAACACCATCTCAATTGAGATTATTTCTTTTTTCCATTCTTATAAGCTAAAGAGCAAAAATCCCTAACTCTCCAATCATTTTCAAAATGCCTGATTTTCACTTCGACGCACGGTATTAGTCTCAACTGGCTATAGCAACTCGTGCCTATGCACACATTAACTTTCTTGATAGTGTTGAAGTACTTCAAAAAAAAATTTCCTGGGGTGTTTCATCCTTCCCGCTTAGGATCATTCGCCCTCAAACACATAACATAATTTGTCTCTTCTTTTGCACGTCTCAATCCCCCAAATGTTTACTAACTCCCAAAGTTTTCAAAAATTTTGGCAGAGTCTCCCCTGAAATTGGGCCTAACCACCTGCCAGAGTAACACCAAAATAACTCCTACAACGCATCCGCAAACCAACAAAACACCACAAGGTATATATCAATAACACTAATCTTAGCATTGTATTATCATAATGATATCAGGACATGAAGCACATCATATGTATGCTCATCACCTCATCTCTGGTCTTAAAAACTGTTCATAATTAATTCCAGCATCATCAATTAATCTCATATTAACCACCACCTCGTTTCGAATTTTTACAACATTGACAACACAATGTGAGGCATGAAGACCTCATGATTACTTACTCAGATTAATGAGTCACATTTAACGCCACCTGGGCACTCACCTCATAGGCAAAAATTCAATGTTTACAGCACGAAAATGGCTGAATATGAATAGAAAATATACAACAATTATCAAATAAGCCTAACATGCATGACTCCCTATTAATATTATTGTACGAATTAAATTTCACAAAGGAAGAATTTCATAACTCATAAATATTTCACCACAAAGACCTCGTCCTTATATAACTTCCACCGCGGCTTGTAGCCCGATTTAAATATTTCACATCATATAAAAATGCGAGGATCTCGTCCTCAACTCCGAATCACAAGTATTTTGCACATTGTGCCAACTGAAATTTTCAATTTCCTTTCTTTTCTTCCGTTCAATATATTTCGTAAATAGTTTTCACAACACATAATGAACTCTCATACCGGTAGGGCATATAATTCATAAAAATTGGAATCAATTACTAAAACTGTGATGAATAATAAAAATTGCTTTTGGACTTATAGCCCTCAATGGTGCACAACAATAAAAATGACATACACGGGTGATGTTTGGCATATTTCGATATGTGTTGATGTTACTTTATCCATGTTTTAACCACTTCTTGATGTTATTTAATCTTTAAAACGCCCAACATGGTGTAATTATTGGTTTGATGACTAATTAAGTTATGTGTGACGATTTAAGGTGTTCGGAGTGCAAAAATATGAAGAAAAGGTGGTTTAGCCAGAGGAAGAAGGGTTGGATGCGTCGCATCCAACCTAGGAAAACATCATCCTGCATGCAACCTTAGCAGTGAAGTTGGGCCATAGCGTTCGCCATCGCATGCGAAACTGGGAAGTAGAAGAGAAGGCTGGATGCGTCGCATCCACCCTCGAATGCAAAAAATTGAAATGGAGGACAAGGTGGATGCGTCGCATCCACCTTAGCATCAATCCCTGAAGCCGATTTGGACTAGGAATAGGAGAGCTTTGGCCCACGACTTTTGTACGCAATATATAAGCTAAAAACGCCTCTTTTAGGTTATCTAACATATTGGGAAGAGGAAAAAAGCCACGACAAAGCTGTGGAGGCCGGAATTCATCAAGTTCCATCTTTCTCCCACGACAAACTTAGTAATTTTTATGTTTCTTTATATGATTTGTTGTTTGGCTACCATGTCTATATGGAGCTAAACTTCACGTTCTAGGGTTGTGGTTCTTTCATGACTATTGTTATTCGGATATTGATTTTGACTTCTTGATTTATCATATTAGTTTATTTATTCAATCTTGCACTTAATTATTTAATTGCTTGATCACCAATTGAATATTATCTACGAATCTAGAATTGAACTCGAAAGTGGGAATTCTATATTGCATATAGGATTGAGTAGGGCAAGTTCTTGAACTCGGGCATCGGGGGACGGATTCGTAGTTAGGATAGACATATACCTAATTGCCTTGCTTGGTTGATTTACAGGAATTATAAATGCGTTCTTGTTGATTCTAACTCCATAGACATATAGGCGTTAGGTTAGCTTGAATAGGCGAGTAAGAACTCGACAGATTCTTATGAGCATTAACCCTGTCAACCAATAAGCTAGATAAATTAGTCGGTCAATTCAATTGAAGAATACAATAGGATTGTTAGATAGCCCATAACCCTAGATCGTTTTCATTACATTGATATCATTAAAATCTGCTCTCTCTCTGTTCAAAGTTTATTATTTATATTTTTCTTATTTAATTAGTTTAGAATAAAATATTTTTTAGATTTAATTCTTGTTTAGATAATTAGGATAGTCTAATTTAGTTAATAGTTAATCACAAGTCCTCGTGGGTTCGACATCCGACTTTTAGTCACTTTATTACTTGACGACCACGTATACTTGCGTGTGCGTTTGGCTGCAACAAGTTTTTGGTGCCGTTGCCGGGGACTTAGAAATTAGCTACGTGACTAAGTTAAGCTTTTATTAGATATTTGTTTTCAAGTTTTAATTTTCAGTTTGCCTGGTTTGTGTCAACGCAGGGTCTTCTCTCGAATGCAGAGGAGTAGAAGTGCAAACAACCTCATTCCTCTTGATCCAGAAATCGAACGAACACTACATAGAGTGAGAAGGGAACACGAAGCTAGAACGAGAATAGAAAGAGAGTTGGACATCGCAGTCCAACCACAGCCAATAGATATGGCAGGCAATGAAGAGCGTCCGGTAATTGAAGCCGCAAGGCCCAATCTTGCGAATATGACTCAGGCTATTGTGAAGCCTGATATCACTGGGCATTTTGAACTCAAACAGTACATGGTACAGCTGATTCAGTCCACAGGACAATATGTGGGTCTATCTCATGAGGACCCGCAGAGGCATATTCAGAACTTCTTGGAAATCACGGACACTTACAATTATCCGAACGTCTCCAAGGACTATGTCAGGCTGACACTATTCCCTTTTTCACTGTTGGGGGAAGCTAAAGAATGGTTGCAAAAGGAGCCCGCGAACTCTATCCACACTTGGGATGATCTAGCAAGGAAATTCCTGATCAAGTTTTTCCCAACTAAGAAGACAAAGTCGCTGAGGAGCCAAATTCTTGGGTTCCAACAATGGGATGGCGAGACACTTCGTCAAGCTTGGGAAAGATACAAGAAGCTACTCAGAGACTGCCCGCATCATTGTCAAACTGATGAGGTATTGGGTCACACTTTTGTTGATGGGTTAGATGAAGCATCAAAGATGAATCTTGACTCAGCTTGTGGGGGTAGTTGCATGGCAAGATCGTATAGTGAAATACAACTCTTGCTAAATAATTTCACTGCTAATGACCATAATTGGCAAGGAGAGGGGGATTCACGAAGGGGAATTAAACAGAAGGCCACCGGTTTGATTGAGCTTGATGACTTTTCCGCCATGAGAGCCGATATAGCAAAATTGGCAAATCAGATGAATAGAATGACAACACAACAAATGCAACATGTACATCAGATGTCTATTTGTTGCGAACTATGCGGAGACAGTCATATGATTGACATGTGCCCCACGAATCCTGAATCTATATACTATGTGGGGCAACAAAACAGAGGTCCTATGAATCAACATGCGCAATATGGGAACGCTTACAACCCAAACTGGAGGAATCATCCTAACTTCTCATGGGGCGGAAGTCAACAGAATCAGTATAGGCCTCAAGGGAATTTTACTCAACCTCAGAGGCCACCCCAACAAATGGAAGAAAGTACGAATGACTTGCTGAAAAAGTTGTTGCTAGACAATCAACAGCTCAGGACCGATTTCAGAAATCTTGAGAGGCAAATGGGGCAGTTAGCAGCAAACCAAAATACTAGACCTACAGGCTCACTTCCCAGTGATACAGAGAAGAACCCTCAAATTAATGCAGTTACACTTAGAAACGGGAGGGAACTAGAGGAAGTGCCAAGGAAGATAAAAGAAAAACCTATACCTGGGGGGAGTTGACACCTAAGGCAACACAAGAGTCAAAGGAAGATGATGCAAGTTCAGAGCGAATGGAGGTTACAAGGCCACCACCACCTTTCCCCCAAAGATTGCAGAAAAGGAATGACGATCGCATGTTCAACAAATTTCTCTCCATGTTGAGTCAGGTTCAATTAAATATTCCATTAGTGGATGTACTTCGTGAAATTCCAAAGTACGCTAAGTACATAAAAGACATAGTGGCTCATAAGAGGAAATTGACTGAGTTCGAGACGGTTGCACTTACTGAGGAGTGCACATCAAGGGTCCAAAACAAGCTTCCCCAAAAGCTTAAGGATCCTGGCAGCTTCACCATTCCAGTACAAATCGGTAATATTGACGTGGGACGTGCTCTGTGTGATTTGGGTGCAAGCATAAATCTGATGCCTTTATCCTTGTTTAAGCAATTAGGTCTGGGAGCTCCGAGACCAACCACCGTGATGTTGCAATTAGCTGATAGGTCCATAGCCTACCCCGAAGGAGTGATTGAAGATGTGCTGCTGCGAATTGGAAAATTCATCTTCCCAGCTGACTTCATTATTCTAGACTTCGAGGCTGATGAACAAGTTCCAATCATATTGGGACGACCTCTCTTGGCTACTGGCGATGCAATAATTAAAGTGAGAGAAGGGAAAATGATTATGAGAGTGGACAACGAGGAAGCAGTCTTCAATGTCTACAAGGCAATCCAACTTCCCCGCCACTATGAGGAGCTCTCTATGATATCTGTGGTGGAGGTGGATGAGAAACTTCTTGACACGAGTGTATATCTAGACGACTGTTTAGAAAAAGCAATCATGATGTTTGATAGCTTGGAGATGGATGATGAGGTTGAGGAGATGATGCATATCCTAGATACATCATGTGGTTACATGCAAGGAATAATCCCGTTTGAGCCCCTGAATAGGCCAAGTGGCCCCCCACCAAAGCCGTCAATTGAAAAAGCTCCAAATTTGGAACTTAAACCCCTACCCCCTCACCTTCAATATGCTTATTTGGGAAGTTATGACACTTTACCTGTTATTATTTCTGCTCACTTGTCTAAATTACAGGAAGAAAAGCTATTAAGGGTGCTACGTGAGCACAAGCGAGCAATTGGGTGGACAATGTATGACATTAAAGGCATTAGTCCAGCTTTCTGCATGCACAAAATCCTCATGGAGGACGGACACAAGCCAAGTGTAGAACACCAACGCCGACTAAATCCAATCATGAAAGAAGTGGTAAGAAAAGAAGTGATTAAGTGGCTTGATGCAGGTATTGTATTTCCAATCTCTGATAGTAAATGGGTAAGCCCCGTTCAATGTGTGCCGAAGAAAGGGGGATAACCGTAGTAGTTAATGAAAATAATGACTTAATTCCTACAAGAACTGTCACTGGATGGAGAATTTGCGTAGATTACAGAAAACTGAACAATGCCACCCGGAAAGATCACTTTCCCCTTCCTTTTATTGACCAAATGCTTGATAGATTAGCTGGCCAGGAATACTACTGTTTCCTGGACGGTTATTCGGGGTATAATCAGATTGCTATAGCCCCAGAAGACCAAGAGAAAACTACATTTACATGTCCTTATGGCACGTATGCGTTCAAGAGAATGCCCTTCGGTCTTTGTAATGCACCTGCGACTTTTCAAAGGTGTATGATGGCTATTTTCACTGACATGGTTGAAAGATTTGTAGAAGTATTCATGGACGATTTTTCTGTGTTTGGATGTTCTTTTGATAGTTATTTGATGAACCTTGATAAAGTGCTAGCTAGGTGTGAAGAGACGAACTTGGTGCTAAACTGGGAAAAGTGCCATTTCATGGTACGTGAAGGTATAGTTTTGGGGCACAAGGTTTCAAAAGATGGTCTACAGGTGGATAAAGCAAAGGTGGAGACGATTGAAAAATTGCCCCCGCCGACATCCATCAAAGGCATTCGCAGTTTCTTGGGTCATGCAGGTTTTTATCGTCGTTTCATTAAAGATTTTTTGAAAATTTCTTCCCCTTTGTGCAGGCTTCTAGAGAAAGATGTTACCTTCAAGTTTGATAATGCATGTCTGAAAGCATTTGAGGAGCTGAAGGGAAGATTGGTGACTGCACCAATTATCATTGGCCCCGATTGGGCACAACCATTTGAGTTGATGTGCGATGCAAGTGACATAGCAATTGGAGCGGTGTTGGGGCAAAAGAGGGATAAAATCTTTCACTCCATTTATTATGCAAGCAAAACTATGAATCCAGCTCAGATGAATTATACAGTGACTGAAAAGGAGTTGCTTGCAGTGGTGTGGGCGTTTGACAAGTTCAGATCCTATCTAGTGGGAACCAAAGTCATCGTCTACACATATCATTCAGCTATCAGATACCTATTTGAAAAGAAAGACGCCAAGCCGAGGCCGATTCGTTGGGTCCTCCTCTTGCAAGAATTTGACTTAGAGATCCGAGATCGAAAAGGGACAGAAAATCAAGTGGCCGATCATTTGTCCAGATTAGAAAGTCGGGACCATGTAGCTGAAGGAGGGTCAATTAAAGAAACATTTCCGGATGAGCAAATATTAGCAATCACCTCAGGTGAAGCCCCATGGTATGCAGATTATGTGAATTTTATCGCAAGTGGGGTGACGCCACTAGAATGGACAGCTGACAATAGAAGAAGATTCCTACATGATGTAAGGTTCTACGTGTGGGATGAGCCATTCCTATATAGGCAGTGTGCAGATCAGTTGGTGAGAAGGTGTGTTCCTGAGGAAGAGATGAAGGCTATACTACATGACTGCCATGCGTCACCATATGGAGGTCATCACGGCGGGGATAGAACCGCCCAAAAAGTGCTACAATCAGGTTTTTATTGGCCAAAATTGTTTAAGGATGCACATGCCTTCGTTAAAAATTGTGATAGATGCCAAAGAACTGGAACTATCACGAGGAAGCACGAGATGCCCTTGCAAAATATTCTGGCGGTAGAACTTTTTGATGTTTGGGGGATTGATTTTATGGGACCATTCCCATATTCTAACGGGCACAGATACATCTTGGTGGCGGTCGACTATGTTTCTAAGTGGGTAGAGGCCATTGCTCTTCCTACTAACGACGCAAAGGTTGTGGTAGGCTTTGTAAAGAAGCACATCTTCACACGTTTTGGGACCCCAAGAGTGTTGATAAGCGACGGGGGAACTCACTTTTGTAACAAACTGCTGAATAATATTCTTGCAAAATACGGAGTCAAGCACAAAGTTTCCACTGCCTATCATCCCCAAACGAGTGGTCAAGTAGAAGTTTCCAACAGAGAGGTCAAGCAGATTTTGGAAAAGACAGTAAGTATGAATAGAAAGGACTGGGCCGGGAAGCTGGATGACGCATTATGGGCATATCGCACTGCGTACAAGACCCCAATAGGCACTTCTCCGTACAGGTTGGTTTATGAGAAGGCCTGCCATCTGCCCGTCGAGCTTGAACACAAAGCATATTGGGCGATTAAAAAGCTAAATATGGAAATAGACTTGGCCGGTGAGAAGAGATTGCTACAACTCAACGAGCTTGATGAGTTTCGATTGCATGCGTATGAAAATGCCAAATTGTATAAAGAGAAGACCAAAAGATGGCATGATAAGCATATCCAACATCGTGAGTTTGAACCAGGTCAAGAAATTCTACTGTTTAATTCAAGGCTAAAGCTTTTTCCAGGAAAGCTTAAATCTCGATGGTCGGGTCCGTTTGAAATGGTTAGTGTGAAACCTCATGGTGTGATAGAATTGTGTGATAAGGGGTCCAATACGACATTCTTGGTAAATGGCCAAAGAGTAAAACACTATTGGGGTGGTGACATTGCACGTCACAAGACCACAATGGATTTAGTGGAGGCATGAAGAACGTGTTGCGTCGTGCCGCGACGTTAAATCAGGCGCTTCTTGGGAGGCCACCCAAGTTAGTTAGTTTATTTTTATTTTTATTTTTATTTTTTTGTAGGACATAGATCTTAAAAAAAAAAAAAAAAAAAATTCCCCAGATATGAGAAAACGAGGCGGATGCGTCGCATCCCCCTCAGCAAAAAAAAAAATTGTTTTGACGGGCCAATTGCTCAAGGCAGTGAAGTCTGCCTATCGCGTCCGTATCGCGTCTGAAAATTTTTTGAAGGAAGACAAGGGGATGCGTCGCGTCAAAGCTCGCACGCACAGGTAAGTACTATATATTTTAACACATCTTAAGATAACGAATTCGTTAAAAACTCTTCTTGCGACGCATCCACTCGTCTCTTTTTGCGACGCCTACGAACGCAGAACAGATTTCTTTAATCGAAATTGTAACGCATACAAACGCGACAGGTACGCATCATCCTCTTCGTTCTTCCGTTGGCTTCTCTCCTAATTCTTCTCTCTTCCCTCCCTCAATGGTAGCAACAAGTAGGTTTTGCAATTTCAAAATTTTTTAGGGCTGTCGTTCTTGGTCGTTGTAATGGTTGCGAGATGATAAACTATAATTCCCTTCATCTCGTCAAACTTTGGGAGGGTAGTTGCATTGCTCAACTGATAGAATGAACTAGGCACACTTGTTACATACCACATGTTCGACGAATTGTCCCTGAGGAAAATTTAGGCGTCGGTGAAGTCTGAGTAACCGAGCAACATTGATGTATGCTTGAGAATAAGTGTGGGGTCGAGTGAGGGGCTATGTGAAATTGAATTTTTGAAGAGAGTTATCACATACTTGCTGAAAGTCATGAGCTACAATTCCATGAAGTAGTGAATGGCATGACTTTACGAATAAATTGAAGTCTGCAAGCTGTTGCAATTGCTTTCAAGCTGAACTTCGCTGTTTCATCTGCTAATTGTTGAATTCTTTGCATTGCAGGTACTTAGATTCGTAAAATGACAGCAGTGAGTAAACCATCCAAGCAACAAGACAAAGATGGTAACAAGCAACCGCCCAAAAAGCCTACCGGAAGGGCAGCGGGCGGTCCAAATCCACAGAAAAAAGGAAGCGGACGGAGAAGGAAATGGAACTGCTGCCTAGGCAGTTAAGTGATGATTCAGAGCAAGAGGAGGAGGAAACATTAGTCAGGAGGACAGTGAAGAAGGGTATTACACCAAGCAAAGGAATAGAGATAAGAGAGCCTGTGACATACCAAAGAAAAGCTTCAAAAATGAGTAATCCGACTGATAAAGGGAAGGAGAAGATTACTACAGAATCTGAATCCGATTCCGATTCGGACAATGACCACCTACATGTAAACATGAGTGATGAAGACGAGGGTGAACCCATAGACCGAGTTGATTGGGAGAAATACTTTGTTAATGAGAAGGCATTCCGAGCCTATAAGAAGATACTGGTTTCAAAGAAGTATATTCCGGAAAAGCCGATAAATATTGGACCACTTAAGAGAAAGTACTCAGAGTTTCTAAAGTCAATTCGAGAGGTGCAAAAATGGGGACCCATCTTGAAAGGTCACGGCAAAGCCAACCTCACCATTGTTAGAGAGCTCTACGCCAATTGGCGTCACGCAAGGGGAAACATTGTGCGAGTAAGAGGGGTAGATATTAATGTGTCAGCTGAAGCTCTAAATAACTTCTTAAGGGTGCCACACACACTTACAGACAGGTTTGACTCCATATGCAAAACACCAGATTATGCACACATTAAGTCTGTCCTATGCCCTACCAGGAAGGATGCAGAATGGAAGCATGGGAGTATGGAGTACCACTCTATAGCCAAGGAATTCATGAGTGCGTTAGCACGTGTGGCTCTAAATTTCATTTGTAACCGCCTGCTGCCATGCCAACATAAAACTGATGTCCCTCGTTACCGCGCACTCGTATTATATGCTTTATTAGAGGGGATACCACTCAACTTCGGAGCCATCATGCATGATCAAATGCAGCGAACCAGGATGAATTACAAGTGGAGGCTGTTCTTTGCTAATACCCTAACGGCTTTTTTAACAGAGATGGGAGTACTATGGGACAAGGAGAATGACGACATTGAGGCTAAAGCTCCAGGACCATATGATGTCACTCATGTTCTAGAGCCGAACAAGGGAAGGTCTTCTAAGCTCACCATTCAACAATTATTTGAGCAAATGCAAGCAGATATGCAAGAGAACAGGGCTGAGCTGATAGCGACTCGTGTCGAGTTGAGTGCCACCAGGGATGAGTTGAGACAGACTCGTGCGGATCTAAGCCGAGTTCAGACCGAGCAGGCCACGATGATGAAGGAGATATCATTACTCCTCAGAGCTCTGGTTCAATGTGCAGGTACAGACATCTCCCAGCTGATTGCATCATCCACTGCCGGACCATCCACTCCTGTTCCTCCCATAGTCACTGAGGCTCCACTCAACAGGCCTACTGAGGTCGCTGTAACACCTGATATAGAATCAGCACCAGTTGTTGATGATAGGAATGCTATGGATGCAGATGCTCCTCCACAGACTGCGGATGAGCCCTCCACCTTGACTTGAGGGAGTTCTTCTCACCCTACTTTACCTTGTTTGTGTGCGTTGGGGACAACGCACAGTCCTAAGTGTGGGGTGGGGGTAATTCATGTTTTGATGTATGGATGAATGTACTAAAATATTCACTGGATTAATGGCATAAAATAGCAGTAAATTCATCTATATGGAGTAACTATCAATTTATCTATCAGTTTATCATTATCAAAAAAAAAAAATATATATATATATATATATATATATATAGTATCTTTGTAGATAGTAATAATCCCCTGTGGTTTTTCTTTGTGCCTCGGTTCTTTTCCATGGGATGTAGTTTGAACCGGGTAATTTTGTTTTCTTTTTAGAGTAGAGTAGGAATGTAGGGAATAAAAGGAGGAAGAATGATGAACCTAGGTGACCTTGACTTGGTTGATAATGGCATATTTAGGCTTTTACATATGTAATATCTTTCCTTCTCACTCTGAAATTATTGATGATGCCTTGTTAAAATGGATAGCATGTTTTGTGGCGCCTATTTCTCATTTTCTTGACTTGTGTTCACTTTGCGCTTAATGCTTAATATCTCGTTGCTCCGTGAATACTTGCATTGTTTGAGAGTCGGAATGTGACCGTCCTTAATAAGTCATGTGCCATGTGTGGTAAGGTTTTTGTGTAGTCCATGTAGTGTACTTGTGTCTAGAACTTGCCCAGTATGTGAGTTGAAGCAAAATTTTAGGTGATGCTCGGTTTGAAAAATGATTTTAGGCTTTCTTTGATCTTTTTGAGCTTATTGCTTATCACAAATAAAATCTATCCCTAGTTAACCCTTTTGAGCCTATAGACCTTTTATTTGGTACCCACATTACAAGCCTATACCCTTTTTATTCTTAATTGACATTGTTTTGATCCTTTTACCTCTTAAAGAACTTTAATTGTTAGATGAGCGCTAAAAGAAGTAAGAAGGGACTAAGTGTGGGGTGACTTTTGAGTGGAACCAATGAAAGAAAGAAGGGTGCACTTATTTTGTAAAATAATACACCACTAGCGGAAAGTGAAAAAAAAAAGAAGAGGAAATATTGTTTGAAGTGATATTATTGGTGAAATTGAAAGGGTGTTGAAGAATTCGCGCTTAAGTTATTTGATGATGTGTTAAAGTGCTTAGGAGGGTGAGTCACTATTCCTTAAATATATCCTACCCGTCCCTTAGCCCACATTACAACCATGAAAAAGTCCTAATTGATTTTAGATCGAGCGAGCTTACATTAGTAGAGATTTACATTAAGGGCAAGCCTATGGTACCAACTACATGCATGTGACTTCTTTTGTGAGAGTGAGCGATTTTCTTTGTGAGCATGAGATTCGAATGTGTGGATTGATTTTACTCTCTCTGCTTTTGTTGTGAGGGCACATGGTTTCACGAGGGATAGGTAACGTTATTAGACTTCTCTATGATGTTGGTTGTTCAAGCCATGAGTGCATTGTGACATTGAGTCGGTTTTTGAGGTTAGGATTGTTGTGAGCATGTTGTCTTTGTTCGAATATGTCTAAAGAAGGGCATAAGAAAAGGGAAGTGTGTTGATGCATAGTCTAGAGCCTAATTGTAGCAAATAACCATGGTCATAGATGTAGCGTGCTTTGAATGATAAGAGCTTAATTTTATTTTGTTTACTATAGTGATGGTTTGTTCGAGGACGAACAAAGGTTTAAGTGTGGGGTAGTGATGTTTGGCATATTTCGATATGTGTTGATGTTACTTTATCCATGTTTTAACCACTTCTTGATGTTATTTAATCTTTAAAACGCCCAACATGGTGTAATTATTGGTTTGATGACTAATTAAGTTATGTGTGACGATTTAAGGTGTTCGGAGTGCAAAAATATGAAGAAAAGGTGGTTTAGCCAGAGGAAGAAGGGTTGGATGCGTCGCATCCAACCTAGAAAAACATCATCCTGCATGCAACCTTAGCAGTAAAGTTGGGCCATAGCGTTCGCCATCGCGTGCGAAACTGGGAAGTAGAAGAGAAGGCTAGATGCGTCGCATCCACCCTCGAATGCAAAAAATTGAAATGGAGGACAAGGTGGATGCGTCGCATCCACCTTAGCATCAATCCCTGAAGCCGATTTGGATTAGGAATAGGAGAGCTTTGGCCCACGACTTTTGTACGCAATATATAAGCTAAAAACACCTCTTTTAGGTTATCTAACATATTGGGAAGAGGAAAAAAAGCCACGACAAAGCTGTGGAGGCCGGAATTCATCAAGTTCCATCTTTCTCCCACGACAAACTTAGTAATTTTTATGTTTCTTTATATGATTTGTTGTTTGGCTACCATGTCTATATGGAGCTAAACTTCACGTTCTAGGGTTGTGGTTCTTTCATGACTATTGTTATTCGGATATTGATTTTGACTTCTTGATTTATCATATTAGTTTATTTATTCAATCTTGCACTTAATTATTTAATTGCTTGATCACCAATTGAATATTATCTACGAATCTAGAATTGAACTCGAAAGTGGGAATTCTATATTGCATATAGGATTGAGTAGGGCAAGTTCTTGAACTCGGGCATCGGGGGACGGATTCGTAGTTAGGATAGACATATACCTAATTGCCTTGCTTGGTTGATTTACAGGAATTATAAATGCGTTCTTGTTGATTCTAACTCCATAGACATATAGGCGTTAGGTTAGCTTGAATAGGCGAGTAAGAACTCGACAGATTCTTATGAGCATTAACCCTGTCAACCAATAAGCTAGATAAATTAGTCGGTCAATTCAATTGAAGAATACAATAGGATTGTTAGATAGCCCATAACCCTAGATCGTTTTCATTACATTGATATCATTAAAATCTGCTCTCTCTCTGTTCAAAGTTTATTATTTATATTTTTCTTATTTAATTAGTTTAGAATAAAATATTTTTTAGATTTAATTCTTGTTTAGATAATTAGGATAGTCTAATTTAGTTAATAGTTAATCACAAGTCCTCGTGGGTTCGACATCCGACTTTTAGTCACTTTATTACTTGACGACCACGTATACTTGCGTGTGCGTTTGGCTGCAACAACGGGCTCGCATTCTCAATTTTCCCAACAGGGATAAACATATAGGTGGGTCAAAAAATTACGAAGCTCACCCATAAGCGGAGCATAATAGGAGGACTCACCTCAATATTCAGAATTGAATCAAAATAAGAATAGTGCTCCTTTTATTATAAATTAAATCATGCAAGTACGACACCATCTGGTGTATTGCCCTCAACCAAGTCATAGCAATTATATCAACGGGTCGGGTCTCCCCCTCTTGAGCTCCCTCTACCCGCCTGTCCTTCATCCCTAACTGGTTGTGTACGTGGAGTATTAACTGGAATAAAGCTTGTAGCCTAAGTATTCTGATGAAATTCATCTCTCCCAAGTCTGGGATATTCTCTCATGAATTGCCTAGTACAATCACACTGATAGCAGCCCCTCTGCGAGTTCGGCTGCTCATACCGAGTCTCTGCCGAATAACCGGAATAACCATTATAGGAACCCTGTACCGGCGGTGCATTGTAAGAACTTACTGTAGCACTCCGAATATTCTGAAATTGTTTTTGTAACCCTACTGGTACTAATATGTAGAATTATTAAGGACACGAAAATACCGCAAGCCCCAACATCATCCCATACAAATCTTACCTCTTAATCATATACAAGTTTCAGAGTACCTTTTAATACCACATAAATACATATCAGGTCCAAACTGATATAGCACATGACCCCGTAATCTGAACGTTGATAGTGGACATCCCCTCACTTGGCGCGAAGCCATAGGATACATTCCGATGATCCACAATGCTAACCTTTATCGCTCATAGGACACCAGTCATAAGACACCTCAAGCCATTTATTTGGCGGATGTCATCCTCGTGACAGTTAAACTCGTTTCCTCTAGTGCCTTGGCTGCGTATGTACCCTTCGCTAAATAGAAATCCCATACGAACTACATAGTCCCTAATACTACCAACTATTTCAGATCTACATCCACCTCGTGACCCTACCAAAATTGTAATGATTAGGCAATTAATTAAACCTTCTTAATATCATACTTATAAACCAGATGTCAGAACCTGCTGCACCTCAATGTACACAACTGAATGATCTCTCAATACTTCCACATCCTCGATCTGGACGACACGTTGTAATAATGGTTGAGCAACCCTGGCTCCCTTATAAGCCCTCGATAGTATCACGAATCGTTGGCGCATAGTTGATACCGAGTGCGTAATTTCATACACGAATGGATGCAAAAGGACATAAGATATATGCTTCAAGCTGAATAAATGACGCACGATAAGGAATGAAAGAAGTGAAATTTTCTAACAGTTCTGTAGCCTCTTGAAGATAAGTACAGACATCTCCATACCCCGTATCGATCTGCAAGACTCTACTAAACTCTTTCATCACTCGTAGAACCTATGAACCTAGAGCTCTGATACCAACTTGTCACGACCCAAAATCCCGCCACAAGCGTTATGATGGCACCTAGTCTCTAATACAAGGTAAGCCGATTTTGTTTTTAAATCCCCTCCCAAATTAGGAGGATCTATAGTATTTCCACACTTTCCCTCTACTGTGACTCGAACCCAGGACCTAACGGTCGTAGGTGGAGGTGTTTTTACCAACTGAACAAGCCTCACTTGTCGGTAAGCCGATTTCAATTATATTTTTGAAGCCATTTTTTTAATTATAAGTAATCAAAACTAATAGCGGAACAAATAAGAATATACAACCTCCCAAGACTAATAGTACTGAGTCACGAACTCTAGCTGAATACATGAAATGATCACGAGGACAAAATATACAATACTGTTTAATTAAAAATTAACAATACAATGAAATGAACAGACTCCAAGGGACTGCGATGACCAAGAAGCTCTACTTTGAATCCTTGTGATCACAATCTAACTATGTCTGGGTCCGATACCTCCAATACCTGGCTCTACACAAAAATGTGCAGAAGCGTAGTTTGAGTACACCACGGTCGGCACCCAATAAGTATCAAGACTAACATCTGTGGAGTAGAGATGAGGTACAGTCAAGACACTCACTAGTCTAATAACCTGTGCAATATAGTATACAAAATAATACTGAAAAATAACTAGCAATGATAACAACAAAATCAACCAGTGATATAACAACAATGCAACAAGAACATAATAATTATTGCTCAGACGAATAAGGAATACAAGTACAACCAATTAATCAAGTCCTTCAAATATAAATTCTTTCGCCTATATGTTTTTCAAATAATAATCTTCAGGATATAATACTTTCCAATAAATATATTTTCATGTAAAAGTCACCATGTGACACCTCATTTCACAATCATAAAAATTACGGGTCTCAGCCCACTTTCATATTTTTCCACAGCACCTCGTGCCCATATTTCTATCAACATCACACGGACAACTCACGTGTCAAAATATCAAGTATATAAGATTCGCAAGAGCAATTTATTTTTACTAAAGTAAGGTTAAAATCTTTAAATCAAGTAAGCAATTAACAAATGAATGAATTTATTTTAGAAATCATTTGGGTGAAGAAAATGACATTTCAATTAAAATGAAGCATCCGATGATTACTAATTTAGAAGTAAAATTTATTAAATTAAAACATAATAGCAATTTCTTTTATTCGAAACAATTCAATTCTCGAAAACCAGTAAAAAACATAAACACAAATCAACAGAGTCTTGTATAAAGAGCCAGAGTCAACACAATACAACAAGGAATAGAAAACACATAATAAAATCAAATAATACATCACGGAAGAACACAAGAATTTACATATAACAAAAAAAAATAACCAAAGGCAAGTGCATCCATAGAAAAATATCAACAAAAGGGCACTCCCGAGGTACCGCCTTGTAGTCCCAAAAGTAAATATACAAGACTGGGGGGATCTCCCGAGATACCGTCTCGTAGTCCCAAAAGTAAATATGCAAAACATGGGGATCTCCCGGAATACCGTTCCGTAGTCCCAAAGTAAATATGCAGGGCAGGGGGATCTCCCGGAATACTGTTCCGTAGTCCAAAAGTAAATATGCAGGGTAGGGGGATCTCCCGAAAGACCGTTCCGTAGTCCCAAAGTAAATATGCAGGGTAGGGGGATCTTCCGGAATACCATTCCGTAGTCCCAAATTAAATATGATTTCAACAACTGCACATCAAGTGCTCACATATCACAAATGGCTCAACACGTGATCAAATATTACAACATATCACAAATAGTACATCGAGTGCTCAAATATCTCAACTTGCCACAGAAATCAACAATACATCATTTTTCATAATAAGGAGCCCATGGCTCGACCATAATGTGCACAAACAATCTTAACAAAAATATCCGGGAGTAAACAACTCAACAAAATAATATTTCACATAAATTCAAGGTGGCAATCACACCAAATCATCATATAAAAATAGTTTCAACAAATAAGGATCTAGGCATGACAAATAGAGGATCTAATTAGTGCAAATAATTTCCAACTTAATATATAAGGGCGTTTAAGGATTTTAATCAATGAAATTTTTACATATAAACCAAGTACGTACTCGTCACCTCGCGTACATGGTTTTTCATTACACAATTTGCACATAATACTCAATGCCTAAGGGGTATTTCCCCCACTCGAGGTTAAGCAAGTCACTTACCTTTTTGAAGTTATGCCGATATTCCAAAATCGCCTTCTTGCTTGAATTGACCTCCAGACCACTCAAATCTATTCAAATTAATTGTATAACTTCATTAAAATTCACCGGAAATAATTTCGGATAATAATACGTCGACTTAAAAATTTATTCTAAAAAGTCAGTAAAAGTCAACGCGAGGTCCGCCCCTCGGAACTCGAAATAATTTTCATGAAATCCGAACACCCATTCCGATACGAGTTCAACCATACCAATTTTATCGAATTTCAATAACAACTCGACCTCCAAATCTTAAATTTTTATTTTTGGAAGATTTTTACAAAAATCATGATTTCTTCCATTAAAACCAGAATGAAATGATGAATATAATCATAAATTCATGAAATATAAACACTTTAGGATATATAACACTTACCCCAATTCATATGGTGAAAATCGCCTCAAAAATTACTTCAATCCGAGCTCCATAGCTTCAAATATGTTAAAAATGGCTGAAACCTCGAAATATAGCTACTGCCCAGGTATTTACTCTTCGCGATCGTGAAGTACAAAATTTTTCAGCTCCAAAATTGGTCTTCGCGATCGCGGAAAACCAATCGCGATCGCGAAGAACAAACTCCCCAGCTCTTCCAGATAGCCTTTAGTATAATAGTCATAACATTTTGTACAAAACTCCAACTGATGAATGGTTTAACTTTCTGAAAACTAGACTCCAAGGACTATAACTTTCGTTTGTTTCTTATCTCCCAATTCCTTATATATTTCGAGATATAAGCTTCCAAAATCAGCCCTATGCAACAAAGATTTTCAAACTCTTCCTGGAGAGCCTGTAGTATATCTACTATAACTTTTTGTAAACACCTCCAAATGATAAATGGATCATCTCCAAATTCTTTATAGATAGCGAGATATGAGCTTCCAAAATCGGGTCAGTGCGGCAGGATTTTCCTCTACGGGATCGCGAAAAGTCTTCCGCGATCGCGATTCACAGTGTCGAAACAACAAAATTGCTCTTCGCGATCGTGACCATTTATCCGCGACCGCGATGCATAGCTTTGTGGCCAAAAAACACCAACTAAAAATGGCCTAGAAATGGTCCGAAACTACCCCGAAACTCACCCGGGTACCTCGTCCGAGCATACCAACAAGTCTCAAAACCTATTACGGACTTAGTCGAAACCTCAAATTACATCAAACAATGCTAAAACCACGAATCATACCCCAATTCAAGCTTAATGAAACTAAGAAATTTCAACTTCTACATTCGACACCGAAACCTAACAAATCAAGTCTGATTGACCTCACATTTTGTATACAAGTCATAAATGACATAATGGACCTATGCAATTTTTTAGAACTGGATTCCGACCCCGATATCAAAAAGTCAACCCCCCGGTCAAACTTCCCGAAAATTTGACTTTCGCCATTTCAAGCTTACTTCTACTACGGACCTCCAAATAATTTTTCGGACATGCTCTAAGTCCAAAATTACCATACGGAGCTATTGACATCATCAAAATTCCATTCCGGAGTTGTTTACTCAAAAGTCAACTCTCCGGTCAACTCTTTACATTTAAGCTTCTAAATAAGGATATTTATTTTAATTTAATTCTGAATCTTCAGTAAATCAAACTCGACCACACCCGCGGGTCATAATATATATTGTGAAGCTGCTCGAGACCTTAAGCCACTAAACGGGGCATAAATTCTTAAAACAACAAGTCGGGTCATTACAGTCTCGTAGTCCTAAAAGTAAATACTCAATAGGGGATCTCCCGAGGTACCGCCTCGTAGTCCCAAAAGTAAATATTCAAGGGGTTCTCCTGAGGTACTGCCCCGTAGTCCCAAAAGTAAATGCACGGGGGGATCTCCCAAGGTACCGCCTCGTAGTCCTAAAAGTAAACACACAGCTCGAAACCGATGGAAATAAAAATTAACAGCAAGAATCCTATAGCTTAAGACTAATACAAATCAAGGAAAGACATGAATTCAACTAAGCATGCTGCACAGATTTCAAATAAGCATTTAAGACACGTAGACATGTGATATTAGGTTAAAGAGGACAACTACAAATGTTGGGATGACTCATTTAAGATGTAACAGGTTACTGTTCATTAAAAATTGGATTATCAATAATTAGCCCATGTACGCACTCGTCACCTCGCGTACTAGGCACTCACATATCACAAAATTTGCACAATAGTATCAAATCCTAAGGGGATTTCCCCCACACAAGGTTAGGCAAGCCACTTACCTCGAGCCAAGCTCAATCAATCAACAAGAACGCCTTTTCCTCGACTTTCCGACTCCGAATGGCCCAAATCTTTCCAAAAACAATCACATACTATAAATACAACTATAATAAACTAATCTAATTAATGAAATCAAGCCTTTAAGAAGAATTTCGAAAATCGCCCTAAAAAGTCGACCCGAGCCCACGTCTCGAAACCGGGTAAAAGTCACAAAATATGAACTTCCATTACACCACGAGTCCACCCTTACCAAAATTATTCAAATCCGATACCAAAATCTCAATCAAAATCCCAAAATTCAGTTGAAGAACTTTTACCATTTTTCCCCAAATTTCTCAGCTCAAATCTTAAATTAGAAGGTGAAATTAATGATAGATTAGTGGGATATAACCAAAAATAAGTGAAGAATCATTACCCAATCGATGCCTCTGAAAATTTTGAGGTCAGCTGTTGGTGGAATAAATTCAAACGATTGTTGAGGTCAGCTTCTTGTACTCTCTATCTCAAGTTTTGATAAAAATGGCAAAACCCTCGATTTGAAATGTTTATATCTGCCTAATAAAATCCTTCTTCGCGAACGCGGAAGCCTCCCCGCGTTCGTGAAGCTTAAAAATTCCTTCAGTACAAAACCTCCTCTGCGAACGCAATGGACAAATTACGAACGCAGAAGCTCATACAGTATGACCCTTCGCGAACGTGGGAACCTCATCGCGAATGCGTAGGCTAAATGTCTGGGACCCTCCTCTGCTCGTTCCTCTAAGCGAATGCGAGGTCCCTATCGCGAACGCGTACGCTCAATGCTCCAAAGCTTCGCGAACGCGGGAACCATATCGCGAAAGCGAATAATAAAACCCAACTGGCCTCCTAGATGCCTTACGCGAACGCGAGACCTCTCTCGCGAATGCGATAAAGGAAACCAGCAACTGATGCACCCGATTTTCTGCAATTCCAACAAGTCCAAATCTAGTTAGTTAACCACCCGGAATCCACCTGAGGCCCCCGAGACCTCAACCAAATATACCAACAAGTCCTAAAAAATCATACGAACTTAGTCGAGCCTTCAAATCACATCAAACAACGCTAAAAATATGAATCACACTCCAATTCAAACTTAATTAACTTTGAAACTTCAAACTTCTACAACTGATGCCGAAACCTATCAAAACACGTCCGATTGACCTCAAATTTTGCATATAAATCATAATTGACATTACGGACCTACTCCAACTTCCGAAATCGGAATACGACCCCGAAATAAAAAAGTTCACTTCCGGTCAAACTTTCAAAAAATTTAACTTTCGCCATTTCAAGCCTAATTCAGCTACAAACCTCTAATTCACAATCCGTACATGCTCCTATGTCCAAAATCATCTAATGGAGCTAACGGAACCGACAAAACTCCATTCCGGAGTCGTCTTCACACAGTTCCAACTAGGGTCAAATTCTTAGAACTTAAGCTTCTATTTTAGGGACTAAGTGTCCCATTTCACTCCAAAACCAAAAACAAATCCTCCCGGCAAGTCACGTAAGCATAAAATGATACATGGGAAGCAGTAAATAGAGGATTGGGGCTAATACTCTCAAAACGATCGGTCGGGTCGTTACAGCACATGTATATCATTAACAAGCAAGGTAGGAAGGATAAATAACATCAAGGAGAGTGTTTAAACGAATGTTCCAAATTGAACACCAATCACGGCTTTCAAGCCAATAACAATTCAATAAACTTCAAGTACTTTATTATTCCAGTATTTCAACAAGTCTCAAAAATGATCTTCAACTCTTGTATAGAATTCAAAATCTCAAGAATAACGGTTATAGCGATGTATTAGTGATTAAGTATAATAATGACCGGATTTAGCACATCAATAATTTCATAAAAAGCCCGATAATAATTTAAACTAATTATAATAATCCAAATCATGGTTTCTAGCATTTAATTTTGTATCCATAGAAATCTAGAAGTCAAAGAAGACATGAAACAAGAATATCACATAATTCTACAAAGCACAATTAATCGTATAATTTACCCTCGAGCATGATTAACCCTGGCACATGCATATATGCTTGTTACCTCATATATATATCACCGCCTCATGTAACAAACAATGGCAATTAGTAGGAAACTTTCCTCAACAAAGTTAGGCAAAACACTTAGTTCAAACAAGTTGTATCCAATGCCGAACAAGCTAAGCAATACTCCAAAAATTCTATTTAGCACGTATCAACCTCTGAACGCAGTCCTATCTCCTCAATTCCAAGCCAATCGATCTGAAACTAGTCAAACAACGTACAAATTAATCAAAATACACTACTGTGAGAAAGCACGGGAGAAAATATGTTATTGATATTGGATGATAAATACAATACAAGCGGTCCCTATTTATAGCTATACACTACAAGGAGATATTACTCATCTTCCAATGTGGGACAAGACTACATACATATATGTAAACTAATACTCCCCTTCAAGCCAGTGCATACACATCATATGTACTGAGCTTGTTACACATGTAACTAATACGAGAACTAGTAAGAGACTTAGTGAAAATATCTACTAGTTGATCATTCGACTTTACAAACTTTGTAACAATATCTCCCGGAAGTATTTTTTTTTTCTGACAAAGTGACAGTCGATCTCAATGTGTTTAGTCCTCTCATGGAACACCGGATTTGACGCAATATGAAGAGCAGCTTGGTTATCACACACTAGTTTCATCTTACTGATTTCTTCGAACTTTAACTCCTTGAGATACTGCTTGACCCAAACTAACTCACACGCTGCCATAGCCATGGCCCGATATTCGGCTTCGGCACTAGATCGAGCAACTACATTCTGTTTCTTGCTCTTCCACGAGACTAAATTACCTCCTACTAGAACACAATATCCAGACGTAGAACGTCTATCAAAAGGTGATCCTGTCCAATCAGCATATGTGTACCCAACAATCTGCTCGTGGCCTCGATCCTCGAATAGTAATCCTTTGCTTGAAGCTGACTTTATATACCAAAGAATGCGAACAACAGCATCTCAGTGACTATCACAGTGAGAATCCATAAACTGACTTACAACACTCACCGGAAAAGAAATGTCAGGTCTAGTCACTATGAGGTAATTCAATTTGTCAACCAACCTCCTATATCTCGTAGGCTCTCTAAGAGGCTCCCTCTGTCCAGGGAAAAGCTTAGCATTCGGATCCATAGGAGAGTCAATAGGTCAGCAACCCATCATTCTAGTCTCCTCTAGAATGTCTAAGGCATACTTCCGCTGTGAAATAACAATACCTGAGCTAGACTGAGCGACCTCAATACCTAGAAAATACTTCAATCTGCCCAGATCCATAGTCTGGAAGTGCTGAAAGAGATGTTGCTTTAGATTAGTAATACCATCCTAATCATTACCAATAATAACAATATCATCACCATAAACCACTAGATAAATACACAAATTAGGAGCAGAATGCTGATAAAACACAGAGTGATCAGCTTCACTATGAGTCATGCCGAACTCCTGAATAATTGTGCTGAACTTACCAAACCAAGCTCTAGGGGACTATTTCAAACCATATAGTGACCTGCACAATCTGCACACACAACCAATAAACTCCCCCTGAACAACAAAACCAGGTGGTTGCTCCATATAAACTTCTTCCTCAAGATCACCGTGGAGAAAAGCATTCTTAATGTCTAACTGATAAAGAGGCCAATGACGTACAATAGCCATGGACAAAGAGAGACCAACAGATATTACTTTAGCCATGGGAGAGAAAGTATCACTATAATCAAGCCCAAAAATCTGAGTATATCCTTTTGCAACAAGACGAGCCTTAAGCCGATCAACCTGGCCATCCAGGCCTATTTTGACTGCATAAACCCAACGACAACCAATAGTAGACTTACCTGCAGGAAGAGGAACAAGCTCCCAAGTGCCACTCGCATGTAAAGAAGACATCTCGTCAATCATAGCATGTCGTCATCCTGGATAAGATAGTGCCTCACCTGTAGACTTAGGGATAGAAATAGTAGGCAAAGTAGATATAAAGGCATAATGAGGTGACAACAGACGATGATAACTTAAACCGACATAGTGGGGATTAGGATTAAGTGTGGATCGTATACCTTTGCGGAGTGCAATTGGTTGACTAAGAGGAGACAAATCCGCAGTAAGTGCAGAATCTGATGTGGGGTGTGAATCACTTAGGCCTGATGCTAGATATGGACGATGATGATAAGTCAAGAGTGGTGGAGCTGCGGAAGGTTGAACTGGATTATGAGGAGGAACTGGAACTATAGGTGGTGGAGCTGGAGCTATAGGTGGTGGAGCTACAACCGGAGCTGTAGGTGGTGGAACTGGAGCTATAGGTGGTAGAGCTACAACTGGAGCTATAGGTGGTGGAGCTACAACTGGAGCTGTAGGTGGTGGAGCTGGAGTGACTGAATCTCCAAAAGATGAAACTGGTAGTACCTCAGAAATATCTAAGTGATGACCTGAACCTGTGAAGTATGATTGGGTTTCAAAGAAGGTAACATCAACAGACATAAGGTACCGATGGAGGTCAGGAGAGTAGCATCGATACCCCTTTTGTGTTCTCGAGAAACCCAGAAATATGCACTTAAGAGCACGAGGAGCTAACTTATTTGTTCCTAGAGTAAGGTTATGGACAAAACAAGTGCTTCCAAAGATACGGGGTGGAAGAGAGAACAAAGATAAGTAGGGAAACATGACAGAGAATAGAACTTGGTTTTGGACAGTTGAAGATGGCATACGATTAATAAGATAGCAAGATGTAAGAACTGTATCCCCCCAAAAATACAACGGAGCATGAGATTGTATGAGTAAGGTACGAGCAGTTTCAATAAGATGTCTACTCTTTAATTCAGCTACCCCATTTTGGTTGAGATGTGTAAGGACAAGATGTTTGATGAATAATCCCATGAGATTTTATAAACTGCTGAAATGGGGAAGACAAATACTCTCGGGCATTATCACTACAAAATGTGCAAATAGAAATCCCAAATTGATTTTGAATTTCAGCATGGAAGGTCTGGAAAATAAAAAATAGCTCAGATCAATTTTTTACCACAAATATCCAAGTGCACCTGGAATAATCATCAATGAAACTGACAAAGTAGCGGAATCCCAAGGTGGAAATGACCTGACTAGGACCCCAAACATCGGAATGGACTAAAGTAAAAGGTGACTCTGCTCGATTATCAAGACACCGAGGGAAATGGGAGCGGGTATGCTTACCGAGCTGACATGACTCACACTCTAGAGCTGACAAGTGAGATAAACCAGATACCATTTTCTGAAGTTTTGACAAAGTGGGATATCCCAACCGTTAATGTAATAAATCTAGTGAATCTGTAACATGACAAGTTGTAGAAGGAAGATAGGATATGAGTCCATGTGATTTAGCAAGGATAAGGTAATAAAGTCCGTTTGATTCACACCCGGTACCAATGATCCGCCCCGTAGTGCGTTCCAGTATAAAAACATGGTCATCAAAAAATAAAACAATGCATTTAAGTGATTTGGCTAGGCGACTAACAACTATGAGATTAAAAGGACTATTGGTAATATAAAGGACTGAATCTAAAGGTAAGGAAGGAAGTGGGCTTGCTTGACCTATTGCAGTTGCCATGGTTTGAGACCCATTGGCCATTGTGACTCTTGGAAGAGATTGAGAATATGAAATAGTAGTGAAAAGAAATTTGTTACCAGAAATATGATCTGATGCACCTGAATCAATGACCCAAGACTCAGAGGATGAAGATTGGGAGAAACAAGTCACGTTATTACCTGTTTGAACAACAAAAGCTATCTCAAAAGATGTCTGGTTACATGCTTTATACTGAAGGAACTCAATATACTCTGCTAAAGATACCATCCGACTATTCAAAGCATCGGTTCCCATGTCGCTATAATTTGTAGTAGTAGGGTTAACTTTAAAAAGTGGAAATAAGTAACTCCTGTGAGAAAACTGAAGAAATAGCTTGAAAAACACTGTTTACAGCAGGAAAACAAAGACGGTTATGTGCCGGAAGCACTGTTCACGCCGAAAACACTGTAGCTCGCCAAAAAATTCCAAAATTGTCAGAATTGTCGTAACCAGGATGGATAGACTCGGAATTCCTTTGCGAGAAAGCTGTCCTGAAGAAATATTTTTAAAAAATGGCCGGAAGGTCACTGTTCACGCCGAAAAAATATAAAAGTGGTCGGAATTTGATTTGAATTAGATGGGTAGGCTCAGAATTTTGAGGAGAGCACACTGTCCTAAAGAAGCTTCGCGAAAAAATGGTCGGAACCCTCGCCGGAAAAGTTGTTATTGCCGGTGCATGGAGGAGCGTGGCAGCTTTTCTACCGGATAAAATTTTAGGGGTTGGTCGTCGGAGGGTGATCTACCTCGTGGTGGTGTTGGTTTTAGCACAACACCGACAGAAAGTGACTTTTACTTAGACAAGCCTTAGGTCACCGGAAAAATTACACGATGACTAAGTTCTTTCGTCTGGGTTAACGCTGGAATGACGCACATCGATATTTTCTCACTAATGCTCTGATACCATGTGAGAAAGCATGGGAGAAAATATGTTATTCATATTAGATGATAAATACAATACAAGAGGTCCTTATTTACACTACAAGGAGATATTACTCCTCTTCCAATGTGGGACAAGACTACATTATATATATCTGTAAACTAACATCCAATGCTTATAATTTAACAATTTATAAAAATTCTCAACTCCGCTCAAAAAGTCGCAGTGGGCCCCATGTCTCAGAATCCGACGAAACTCACAAAATCCGATAACCTATTCAACTACGGGTCCAACCATACTAATTTTACCAAATTCAGACATCAACTCAACATTCAAATCCCAAAATTTCGTTTTATGATATTTCTATAATTTTTCCCAAATTTCCATCTCAAAATACTAATTAAATGATGAAAACAATTATGTATTCATGTATATTAACCAAATCCGAGTTAGAATCACTTACCCCTGTGAGTTTCTTGAAAAACCCATGAAATATTGCCACAAACCGAGCTCCCAAAGTCTAAATATGAAATAATACTCTAACACTCGTTTATAAGGTACAAGAATCTGATCTCCCATTGTGCTGACCGCACACTTTTTGTGCGGTCCGCACATTCCAAATTCTGCGGCCGCAACCCAAATTGTGCGGTCGCAGTCCACAAGTGACTGCACTATGCTATTTCAGTAAATTGACCACAATGTTTTGTACAAATGTCCAATTGATAAATGATTTAACTTTCCAAAAATTAGACTCAAAGGACTACAACTTTCATTTTTGGATCATCTCACAAATTCCTTATATATCAAAAGATACAAGCTTCCAAAGTCAGACCATCGAACATGCAGATTCTCCTATTCTAAATGACATTAGAGACCTGTTCCAACTTCCGGAATCGGAATCTGACCCCGATATCAAAAAGTCCGCTCTTGGTCAAACTTATGAACCTTCCAAACCTTCAAATTTCAAACTTTTGCCGATTGGTGTCGAAACTTTTTAGAAATATCCAAATGAAATTCCGGGCATACGCCCAAGTTCAAAATCACCTCCGGACCCAACGAAATCATCAAAATTCCGATACGAGGTCCAATACTAAAAAGTCAAACTTGTCAACTCTTCCAACTTAAAGCTTCAAACATGAAATTCATTCTTCCGAACTAATTCCGAAACACCTGAAAGCCAAAATCGATGATTCACACATGTCATAATACATCATATGAAGTTATTCAAGAGTTCAAATAGTTAAAAGGAGCGTAGATACTCAAAATGACAAGTAAGGTCGTTACATTCTCCCCCACTTAAACATACGTTCGCCCTCGAATGTGCCAGGAGTTGTTCCTAAGCCTTCAAATTACTATGCCATCTTACCACGCACGTACCCGAGGGTGATACCACATTACCCTTTTCGATACAGGATTGACAACACAACATAATTGGAACTCATTATTTTAACTTTAGCCCATAAATCTTAGACCCCAATTTCTAATATCCGAAATTCTTTTCAAGACCAGAATCTTACATCTTCACACTGTATAAGTCTGCACAAGCTGTATTAAGCCTTAACTATAACCCCAGATGTAATCACATAACATACTACACAACTCGCATACTTGCACCACCATTACCGACCACAGAAACTACTCATAGCCAACCCAGTACCGGTATTAAACCCCACATCAAACTAAACCTCATTCCAAAACTTTCGTACACTGTTTATAATGAAAGAAACACGCAAAAATCTCATAGCCACTTATCGAATCAAAGGTCATGGAGCTCTCTCGCCCCAACTAGAACCATAATCACTTTCTAAGCCGACTTTCGATATCATCCTCTCAAATATACCATAATCAAATCTGATAGTACCCATTCTAGGTCCAATGACCTTATATTATCAAACACAACTATTCCACAAACATGCCACATCAATATAACTCAAGCCAAAACTGTGCAATTCGTGCACCCAAAAATGGAAAATGTCTCAAAGAAGAGAACCATTTCGCAAGTTCAACAAGCACCACCATAGCCGCAATGCTATGAGCTCATCATATATAGTAGAACCAAGACACACAAATCTAATAACGGTAACTAGCTCTCCTAGAGCTCACATTAACATCAACCGCACAGCATGGTCACAGGCCTCCGGTCCAAGCATATCATACAAGAGCAATCAATTAGTACACATGTATATGATAATTGAAATAAGACTATTATGCTCCTAGACTGGTATAAATAACATGCCATAGAGTAGGCATGTGCAAAGTGTGCTATTACAATTCAAATCGGCATGTTAATGCAAAAATAGTAACTAACAAGTTTATTCAGGGAATTAGACTCTTTGTAACCTCAAGTATCACCCAGATAGTTCTCAACAAAGATACGAATACGAGAAACGTTATAACTTTACGTTTAATAGTCAACTCTAGGCATATCATAGCCTAAGCATTCCTCCGAATATGAATACTTGCCCCGATGCCTGCACATGGGCTCAAACCTCATATATTTATGCGCTTATAGCGCGTAGCTATGACAAATAATTAACGCAACTAGTGCTTCAACTGAGTTTAAATAAAATACTCACCTCAAACAGGCCACAACCCTAAAATAATATGCTTCTGAGTACTCCCAGTGTCCAAATTCATAGAACACATGAGTCACCGTAACTGGTCCCAACTCCCAACACTCGAATGAGTAACACATCTTTCATGCACAATCATCCCACGAGAAATGCTTCAATAATTCTCCCATGCCACCTAGCAAAATTTTGAATATTAGCAGTCGATCAACTAGGTGAGTACCGCAATATCGATGAACATCCGTAAGTCAAGACACTGTGCACCTTCTAAAATGTGCACCCATCTCAGGAAATGCTAAGTAGTAATAGTATTCATCTAGTCATATAAAACAGCCCATGTTGTCTAAGAATTTATGACCATCCCTTCAAAACTGAATCGTATACTTGTACATGCAAATCCCAATCTCACTCCTCGCGCCGCCTCTATTAGACCATTGCATTAAAACACGAGAACCTCATTAATACGCTGAGTCACCAACTTTGCCCAAATATAAATTGCACTACCCAAACGGCCCTAAAGACACATGCCCCATTATCACAACAACACCCATAGAAGTAACCATGCCTTAACACCACCAATCAAATTCATACTTCGGGCGCACTACATCCTTCAAAATAACAACTTAATCATTCCATGATTTTCATATTTTTCATAAAGTGCAATATAACCCGTATCTAGGAATTTCCTCAATCGAGTCATCATCGATCTCAATCTTTGCAAGTCATAACTAATCCACAAGTATACCTCAGACCAAAACCAATACAACACATAATCACGCAATCAAATCGTAGATAGAAGACTCCCCCACTTGGCCCTAAGCCATATAAATAAACATCTTATAACTCACCATATGCATACTCTATTACTGCCATACTAGCACAGTGAGATTTAACCAAATCCTTCACAAGTTCATGCAACACAACCCGTATAGTATCTCAATTCATTTACTAAACTTGCTTTCATTCTCGTGACGATCAGGTCGACTTCCTTGACCATTTCAAATTCAAATCTCAACACATACCCCCTGCTGGTAGAAAAGAAAGCCTCCATACAACATCATAATGATTGCACATCCGTAGTTTACCCCGCAGGTGATAACCCACCTGTTTAACTTCAAACTGGCATCTCTCCATAACCTTTCACAGCCACAACTATAACGCCATCACTTAATCGTCCTGGGTCTGAACTCACCACAAGACATGAAAAATCTTTCAACACACTCATAACTCGACACTATACGTAACATCAAGACAGAAATCAAGCACCCAATAGTCCTATTCACATCCCAAACAAACTCTTCCCATCATATTCAAACCATCTCGACACATCCCACAGTCACATCATACTCATCATATGGTCACCCACCCACTCATCGAGCCACAATTCCACTAGTAGGGACACTACCGAACTTATAAATCAAAAAGCATATGCTCACAAAACATAGAATACACATCTCGTACCTCATCCATGGAATTCACAAGCCGGAGATGCACGGCTGATACCGAGCGCTCATATGCGCACACAAATGCGTGGAAGGAATTCAAAGAGTTATGTTTCAAACTGAATAAATTTCGCACGATAAGGAAAGAAAGATGGAAAACTATCCTAAATGCCATGTAGCCTCTCGAAGGTAAGTATGTAAGTCATTATACCGATCCGCAAGACTCTACTAGACACTTGCTCATGACTTGTAGAACCTATAAACCTAGAGCTCTGATACCAATCTGTCACAACTCAAAATCTGACCAGTCGTGATGGCACCTAACCCAACCCGTTAGGTAAGACAATTAACTACAATCCAATTTAATTAGGTTTATCGAGGAAAATAAATAATAAAATAACTGAACCTTTCTTCTTTTTCCAAGGACTGGTAGTACAAATCATGAGCTTCTAAGATTTAGAATTTTGCAAAGCTGATATGAAATAAAATACATCATATGTTTGAAATATACATGAACAAATTAATGATTCTAAAGCTACCAAGAACAAGAGGAATATGTAACCGGATCACAGATACATCTTCAATATCAGCTCCTGCTATACACAGCAACATCAGCATCCAAAATCTGCACGAAAGGTGCAGAAGTGTAGTATGAGTACAACCGACCCCATGTACCCAGTAAGTATTTTGTCTAACCTCGTCAAAGTAGTGACGAGGATTTTTGTTAAAAGGTACTCACTTTTATAACCTGTACAGTAGACTAGTAATAGAAATAGTTATATAGCATAACAGTTAAGGGTACAATAAAGCAATTGTGCGATGCAGTAAATGATTACTAGGAGAAATTGCAGTAGTAAATTCATAATTTTCCTGGTGTGAGAAATATATTCAAAATATCACATCGACCGGCACGGTAACATCTTCGTTCATTTATCTCCTTCAATTAATAACTCTCCAAGTGTGAGGAATATATTCAAAATATTAAATCGAATGGCATGGTAACACCTTCGTGCATTTATCTCATTCTCACCCAATGTATGTTTATAAATCAAATCAATTGGCACGGCAATACCCTATGTGCACTTATCTCTTTCTCATCGAGCATACATATAACAGTACTAACTATGTGGGAGAAATGCCCATAACAATAACAATAAAGTAGAAAATACACATGTAGCAATAATGAACAAGACATTACATGTGGACAACGATAGAAGGCATGGGTAGCACAACAATAATTGGGGTAGAGGACACAGACAGAACGACTACAAATCACATAGAAAACATAGGTGCACAATAACAACTCAAGATAAAGGCATTAATGTATACACAACGAAAAGATATCATAATATAATGTATGTATCTTATCCTCGCATGCACGGAAGCACCCTTCGTGCCATGAACATATATAATATATATAACATGATAATATAACTGAAATTGCACGACATCATCCTTCGTGCTTTTACTCTCATCCTCACATGATAATGTGCATGATGAAATAATAATATAATTAAAATGGCATGACATTACCCTTCGTGCTTTACACTTTTCCTCATATAATAATAAATATGAAATGGCACGGCATCACCCTTCGTGCTTTACACTATCCCTCACATGATAATGTATATGAAATGGCACGACATCACCCTTCGTGCTTTGTACTCTCCCTCACATGATAGTGTATATGAAATGGCACGGCATCACCCTTCGTGCTTTACACTCTTCCTTACCAAGCACATGTATATCATTAACAAGCAAGATAGGAAACATAAATAACATCAAGGAGAGTGGTTAAATAAATATTCCAAATTGAACACTAATCACGGCTTTCAAGCCAATAACAATTCAATAAACTTCAAGTACTTTATTATTCCAGTATTTCAACAAGTTTCAAAAATGATCTTCAACTCACATATAGAATTCAAAATCTCAAGAATAACGGTCGTAGCGATGTATTTGTGATTAAGTATAATAATGACCGGATTTAGCACATCAATAATTCTATAAAAAGCCCGTCAATATTTTAAAAAGAATTATAATAATCCAAATCATGGTTTCTAGCATTTAATTTCGTATCCATAAAAATCTAGAAGTCAAAGAAGACATGAAACAAGAATATCACATAATTCTACAAAGCACAATTAATCGTATAATTTACCCTCGAGCATGTTTAACCCTAGCACATGCATATATACTTGTCACCTCATATATGTATCACTCCCACATATAGCAAATAATGATAATTAGTAGGAAAATTTTCTCAACAAAGTTAGGCAAAACACTTACTTCAAACAAGTCATACTCAATGCCGAGCAAGCTAAACAATACTCCGAAAATTTCATTATGCACGTATCAACCTCTGAACGCATTCTTATCTCCTCAATTCCAAACCAAACGATCTGAAACTAGTCAAACAATGTACAAATTAATCAAAATACACTCCAATGCTTATAATTTAACAATTTATAAAAATTTCCAACTCCAGTCGAAAAGTCGGCAGTAGGGCACACGTCTCGGAATCTGACGAAACTCATAAAATCTAACAACCCATTCAATTACGAGTCTAACAATATCAATTTTACCAAATTCCGATATCAACTCAACATTCAAATCCCAAAAATTCATTTTATGAAATTGCTATAATTTTTCCCAAATTTTCATCTCAAAATACTAATTAAATGATAAAAACAATGATATATTCATATATTTTAACCAAATCCGAGTTAGAATCACTTACCCCGGTGAATTTCTTGAAAAACTCACGAAAAATTACCACAAACCGAGCTCCCAAAGTCCAAATATAAAAATAATATTCTAACACTCGTTTATAGGATACAACAATATGATCTCCCATAGTTCTGAGCGGTCCGCACATTCCAAGTTCTGCGGCCTCAACCCAAATTGTGCGGTCGCAGTCCAACAGTGACTGCACTAGAAAGCTTCAGTAAATTGACCATAACATTTTATACAAATTTCCAAATAATAAATGGTATAACTTTCCGAAAACTAAACTCAAAGGGCTACAAGTTTTATTTTTGGATCACCTCCAAATTCCTTATATATCAAAAGGTATAAGCTTCCGAAATCAGACTATCGAACCTCCAGATTCTCATTTCTTCGGCCGCAAAAGGATTTCTGTGGTCCGCAATTTTCCTCTGCGGTCCGCAATTTTTCTCTAAGGTCCGCATATGAGGCTTTGCCTCAGCACTCCAAAATGTGCCCTCCGCACTTCAACTGTTCCAGAACATTATCCAAGTGTTAAAATGCCCAAACTCGTTCAAAACTCACCCTGAAATACACCCGAGCCACTCGGGACCCCGTCCGAATATACCAACAAGTCCTAAAATATCATACGAACTTGATCGAGGCTTCAAATCACATCAAACAACGATAAAAACATGAATCACGCATCGATTCAAGCCTAAGAACTTATGAACTTCTAAATTCCACATTTGATACCGAAACCTATCAAAACACGTCTGATTGACCTCAAATTTTGCACCCAAGTCCTAAATGACGTTGCAGACCTGTTCCAACTTCCAAAATAGAAATACGACCCCGATATCAAAAAGTTCGCTCCCGATCAAACCTTCAAATTTTTAACTTTCGCCGTTTGGTGTCAATACTTTCTAGAAATATCTAAATAAAATTTCGGGCATATGCCCAAGTCCAAAATCACCATCCGGACCTAACGGAATTATCAAAACTCCGATCTGAGGTCCAATACTAAAAAAATTAAACTTGTCAACTCTTCCAACTTAAAGCTTCAAAGATGAAATTTATTCTTCCGAACTAATTCTGAAACACCTGAAAATCAAAACCGATGATTCACACACGTCATAATACATCATATGAAGTTATTCAAGAGTTCAAACAGTTGAAAGGAGCGTAGATACTCAAAACGACAAGTCAGGTCGTTACAGAAACCTCCACCATCAGCACGATCACGATTCCCGAACGTTCACGGTCTTTTATTGTGTTACTCAAATAATATCTCGAAATAATAATTTCGTGTGGGTGAAATTTTTTAGGAAAAAGGTTGAAAAATTCGGACACCTTGTTTTCTACCTTTAGGTGGCCTTATGTATTTAAAACACAAATAAGGGTTAAAATATTTTTCCAAAACCTGTTGGGTTTTGTTTTCCACAAGGAAAAGGATTCCTTTATTCCCTATTATTTAGGCACATTAGGGACTACAAAATTTAGTTAGAAAGGCTTCCAATTATGGAATTAATTTATAATTTTCGAAATTAATATCCATCATAATTAATTACGAATTCCACTAAAAATTTGAAATTGCACTCCTTATTCAATTTCGAAATTCATCCATTAAATCTTATTTAACTCCCCATGTTAAGATCCAGATACTAAATAATTAAATTAAATTACTGTCAATTTAATTTATTGATTATTTTCTTCATACTTTCGCTTAACTTATTTCATGTGTCGGATACAAAATTTACCGACCGGGTTTTTACATGAAAACATACACTTTCATAAAGATGTATCATCAATCTCTAAACCGAGACATGAATTCCATCAACTAACTATTACTTCGCCAATATACATTATTATTATTATCCAATTTACCAAGTATATTGACCCACGAAAGGATCTCGCCTTTTAATAAATTAAAACAATAATAATATACACAACTAATAATAATTATATCAAGATTAAGAGTATAAGTACATTTAATGGTTAGAGAATTTATTTATTAAGTCATTATAAAATACTTATCTCTACTTGATCCGTTCAATACATAAAAAAATGTACTAGCACAAGAAGTTAGAATTAAATCATTCTCATAATCAAGATAAATTATATTTAATCTTGTGCTACAATCATTCTTGATGGTTTGTCCAATTTCATCATTAGATTGTGAACTCAAATTTTATACTTATAAGAACCGATGATTTAAACTTCCGTGTATAAGCTAAACTCTATAAACTAAACAATTTACTATATAAGCAAATGACACAAACTAATATATGATCTATTTAAATTTTTATTAAAATTGAATGAATAATTATTTCCATAATAAATACTATATTCAAACCAAACTCATGGTTAATAGTATATATCCCAACAATCTCCCACTCAAACTTTTAACCATGTCAATTATTAGAATATACTATATTTAAATGTATGGTTAATAGTATATACCCAACACATAAAATCAATAGATACGTGATACATATTTATATATATATAATTATCATTAAATTATAATTAATTAATACATAATTTTCTCTAAATTTATCACTGAATCATATTAAATTAACATGATAAACACAGAATATGTGAGACGTTTTTTTTTTTTTTTGCTAATTATGTGAGTAGTTTTTACCAATAAAAGTCGTCAAGGTAGCACTGTATTTCACGTGTGCATAAAGATTCTCAAACAAGAAGGAATAACATGCCAGCATAGAATTCTCTTTTCCCTTCCATTTCCTTGCTGTCTTTTTCAGTCTTTTTTTTTTTTCGTTAATGTTTTTGGTGATTAGCATTTTACATTCTTTGTTTTTGCTAATTCCGATTCTAGTCGAATAATTTATTCCAGGTCTATGTCTTAATGTTCTGATTTGCCAAACAAGTGCACGTGTTCACCGTAATTAAGCAGAAGCCATAATTTGTGATTACCTATTACTTCATCCGTCTAAAATGCTTGTTATTTTATCTTTTATCAGTATATATAAAAACCGTCAAATTAAAATCATACACAGATGAATTAATCATCTGATACGATATGTCACACCTCCTTTTCACGAGGAAATGAATTTTTTTAATTTAAGTGACATTAGTGAAATTAAAAAAAAAATATTTTAATCGTCACTTGGGATCATTATTTACGGTGTTGCAAGTCCCCATTTATTTTAGAATCTCAATTCAAGAAAAATTGACTCTGTTTAAAATTTGCAAAACACAGAAGATCGGGGTAAGAAAATATGTTAACTCGGGAGAAGGTGTTAGGCACTCACGGATTCCGTGATTTTAGCACGATCACTTTACAATCTACACTTCGCTTATTAATTGATTATTATGTATTTTAGAACCTATGTGCGTTAACTTTTTACCGCTTTTAATTACTTGATTATAACATTATGGAATTATCTTGAAACGAACCACGTGTGTGTGAATCCGTTTTATTTAGTGTGTTAAAATCATGCCACGCATACGTGTACACAGTTAATAACACTTTATTATTATTAAGGTTGTTTTGCCAAAGTCGCGCGAACGCGTACCTTGATTTATTTTTGAAACCATAGTTACGTCACGCGAACGTGTACATAACCATGATAATAAATTAAATGCGCACCTAAAGCATTCTACGAATATTCGCAAGTTATTTATTCTAATCTAATTTGAGATTATTGTGGAGGCCTGAAGTATGGAATTTATTTTTGTAGCCAAGGGTATATGTATTAAAATTAGAGTTATACGGTCTTGTAATGTTCAAACATTATTTGGAGAATTATATAAGTTCAACAAGGGTTCAAACGTTAAACATGGTCATTTATGGGAATCCGCGTTAAGACTCCCTTTTAACGGTGGTTAATCAAAGGGTGCGGCCAATTGGACTAAACCCAACTATTTCTAAACGGAAGCCCACTACTATGTGAACAATTCAATTGGCATTTTTTCATAGTTCCAAAAAATTCGGAAATAATCTTACAAGGCTCTAAAACATCAACATGTTAATTTTCAAATTCGTTACTCACAGCCCTAAAATACACATTATCAGTTATTGCTAGAAGTTACATATTTTAATTGTTCTTAGCGGGAAATGAAGGATACATATACTTGCTCAACTATTCTATGCTTCAATTTGATTCATACTGTGATTTATAACGCTACCTTGAACTATCTCAATTAGGCAGAACGTTTATGAACCAGAATAAAGCTACTTGGATGGAGAAACTTCATTTAATTGCAGATTTGAAGATATAACAACTGAAATTAACAATACAATCCCCATAGGTTACAAATGACTAAATTTAAAATTCTGAAACTTCATATCTTGCTATTACAGAACCAATTTCAGTAAATCCTAGGGTCATCACAGGAATTGACTAATTGCAGGATTCAACCAAGCATTTGAACGAGAAGTAAATCTGAGCTGCTGTGATTTTAATACCATGATTTAAACACTTTCAGCTCTTAAACACTACAGTCATGATTAAATAGGAATCTGATGAGTTCAAACAACTAAATAACAACTAAAATTGAATCAAACATGTAACATCACATCATGTATCATTGCAGATGTTCACAAAAATCAGTTTGAATCTAACATGTGGAAATTCTTATGTAATTTAAACCTAACTAACATGTGATTAGTTAATAACTACCAAATGAGTTATGATTAACAAATTCGAACAGTGGGTCAATTGAAGAAACACAATGGAAAACGAAAGAGGAAAGATGATGTACCATTCAAAATCCACCCGCCGGCAAAAACATCTGTGGGCAGCGGTTAATATTGCAATACGAACACTGATATATGCTTGAAGACGGAATCAGTGTTTCATGTTACAATATTGCTCGACTGGCCGGTCACAAACCTAAAGAGATCAGGGAAATTGAATACCAAAGGTCTGTTGCTTTGAATGTTCCATGGATTTTGGCTCATGAAGGTTCTGTCACGACCCTAATTTCCCTCCATAGGATGTCATGATGACACCTCATCTCTAAGACTAGGTAAGCCTAACATACATGCAGTATTAACTGGGAATTTATAAAGAACCTTCAAACAACTCAACCACTATCATATAAAGAAATTCCGTAACTCAACATAGACACAACTTCCAAAAATCCGGCGAATACAAATCACAAGCTCTATAAGATGGTACTAAGCATCCCTATACATCAGTGTCTATAAAAGGATAAGAAAAGAAATTAGACTAGATAGAGGGTGACTCCGAGGCCTGCGGACACTGGCATGTATACCTTGAAGTCTCCGAATTGGGCTCGTCTCACTGGTGTCTGGACTGGTAGGAGGTACCTGGATCTGCACAAAAAGATGTAATACAGAAGCGTAGCATGAGTACACCACAATGGTACTCATTAAGTGCCAAGACTAACCTCGGTGGAATAGTGACGACGTTAGGTCAAGGCCCTACTAGAATAAATAAGAAGATGAATAGGTATATTACAGTGAAATAATGATAGCAATAGAAATGAAACAATAAAGAAAATACACCGAGATTAGCTACACTGAACTAAGGCAAATAATAGATCACGAAAGGAAAACAAGGAATGCTATGACACGGAACAAAGCAACAAAACACAAGTGAAATAATAAAAAAGTATCAGCAAGAATCACAACCGAGGTATCGCCTCCTAGCCTCAAATCACAAAGCATTTAAAAACCTTTCCTTATATCACTGTGGGAGCCTTACATTTAGTTTTGAAAATCATTTTTCCTAAAATAGCATCTCCTGTTTTATCACACCTTATTACATCGTGTGGCTACAAGTTGTTCCCACACTAGCAACACGCGTAACAGGTCCACATTATGTAACGACCCGATCGATTATTTTGAGATCTAGCACATCGTTTGGTAGTTTGAGGCCTTGAGTAATTTCACTTCATGTTTTATGACTTGTACGCGTGGTTGGAATTGAATTTCGGAAAGTTCAGAGTTGATTCGGAAGGAAAGTTCTAATTTCAGAAGTTTTAAGTTGAAAGAGTTGACTAAGATTTTACTTTTGAGTAAGTGACCTCGGAATCGGGATTTGAAGGTTCCAATAAGTTCGTATTATGATTTTAGACTTGGACGTGTGTTCAGGTTGAGTATCGGGTGGCCCGGGAGCATTTCGGCGCCTATTATGGGAAGTTGGCATTTTGAAAGTTTTAGAATTTCATAAGTTTGGTTTGAAGTGGATTTTGATGTTATCGATGTCCTTTTGAAGTTTCGAGCCTTGGGATAGGTTTGTATCATGATTTGTAACTTGCACGTAAAGTTTGACGTCATTCCGGGATGTTTAGGTGTAATTCGAATGCGTTCGGCGAAGTTTGAAGGTTGGTAATTTGAAAGAAACATTTTGATCATCGATTCGTAATTTTGATGTTATTTGACGTGATTTGAGGCTTCGAGTAAGTTCGTATCATGTTTTGGGATGTGTCGGTATGTTTGGACGGGGTCCCGGGGGTCTTGGGTGCGAATTGGATTGGAAACAGATCGAGTTTGGACTTGGAGGAATTGCTGAAGCCTAAGGCTTCTGGTGTGATCGCACCTGCGAGACCGTAGAAGCGGCCAGGGGTCGCAGAAGCCGTTGGAATTGAGGCTGGTTGGATTCCCAGGTGCGAGGAATTTATTGCACCTGCAGGCTCACAGATGCGGGCGGAGGAGCGGAGAAGTGAAAGTGGTCAGGGATTGGAAGAGCGCAGGTGCGGTCATGGGCGCGCAGGTGCGGAGTGTTGCTCGAGCTGGAGAATCCGCATATGCGGGTGATTTCCACAGAAGCGGATGCGCACATGTGATTGAATGTCCGCAGAAGAGGAAAATGCTGACACCTTGGGTAAAGCCGCATCTGCGGGGTAGCTTCCGCAGAAATGGAGCCACAGAAGCGCAAGGAGTTCCGCGGCTTCAGAAAATCGACTGGGCAGAATATATATGCTATCCAATATGGGATTTGCTCATTTCATCTTATTGTCTCTCTTAGAGCTAACTTAAGAGCGATTTTGGAGAGTTATTTCATCCAACTTTTGGGGGTAAGTATTTCTAAACCACTTTTGATTATATTTCATGAACACATATGGAATTTTAACATGAAAATTAGTAGAAATTGGGGGGATTTTGAAAGAAACCTACACTACAAAAAGAAACTGGAATTAGCTACGAACGTCGTCGCTAATCTGTCGCTAAAAAGCTCATCGCTAGCAGGATTTTTTGATAATCTATCACTAATCCATTGCTAAATGAGATTAGCGACGATTTTTTCTATTTAGCTACAAAATTTGTCTGTCGCTAAAATCTAATTTTTTTTTTTAGTAGTGCTAGAATTTGGTATTTCAGATTTTGACCACGAAATTGGACATGAAATTGGGAATAGATTATATATTTGAGTTCCTACTGTTATGGGTAATGTTTATCTTTGAAAAGTTTCGATATTCGGGCATGCGTGACCGAGAGTTAACTTTATTGACTTTTCGAGCGGAGTTGGGAATTGTTATGAATTGATTTATTATGAGTATTATGGTATATTTTTATTGGTTTGCACATTATTTGACTAGTTTTGGAGCGACGGGCATCGGTTTGAGGTGTTAGAGTGGCATTGGAGCCGGTTATGAAACTTCGGAGTGAGGTAAGTCTCTTGTCTAGCCTTGTCAGGGAGAAACTACCCCTAGGTGATGTATTTGAAATGTACTACTTATCGTGGGAGCTATGTACGCACGAGGTGATGAGAGTCCATACGTAGCTAGATTCATGTTATGTCAGGGTAGACTTAGGTTCCCGCCATGCTATAACTGTACTATTTGAGATGTCCCTTCCCTTTTAAATTCCTTTATTTTACGTTACAACTTGGGACTAGACTTGTGTAGATTGATTGACTTGCTATTTTAGAGATTTGACGAGCTTCATGATTAGCCGTGGAATAATTGTGCTCCTCTTACGAATTTCTCCCGCGCTATGCATTTTCATCGAAAGGTTTTCCTTAAAATTTATAACTCACACATTTATTCGTGAGTGTGGTCAATGACCCATTAAAACTTCTTATTCTAATGGGATCGGGCAGTTGCAGGATTATGTACTACACTCTCATGGGAGTGAGTCGTTCGCCTCGGCAGTATAATAGATGAATCTATGGTTCGTGTCGTTCGACCCTCGGCATTGTACACAATATGATGGAATCGGGTCGTACACCTCGGTATTGCTATGAAATACTCTTATGGAATCGTGCGTAATATTTGATAAGAATCCAGTGTATCTATGAGTTTTTCCTGATTTGAATTATGACGACCTATCTGGTGGGGTCCATGGTATATACACTCAGGTAACTGCTAACTGAGAGTTTGGATTTATTATTGAGAGGAGGATTGTACCACGTATTTATACTTATTTATTTCGTTTATTTACTCTGCCTCACATCTGTTTACTTCCTATTGCATTTGATTTATTGGACCACTAGTAAATGTCGATGTTGACCCCTCGACTTCTCTAGGGTTAGGCTTGATACTTACTGGGTACGCGTTGATTTACGTACTGATACTACACTTCTGCACTTATTGTGCAGGTTTACATTTTTGGTGCTCTTTTGAGCGCAGAGGCACAACTATTGTGAGGACTTTACGATGAGCTGCATTTTTATATTATGATCTGCAACATACAGAGTCTCCATCAGCATTATTTATATTCTCCTATCTAACTTGTATTCCAGACAGATGTTGTATTTTATTATATTTCCTAGTTGATGCTCATGCACTTGTGACACCGGATTTTGGGGGTTCCTACTGGATGTTTAGTACGGTGGTTCACGTAATTATTATCATTTTACCCTAGAATCTTCATTTTATACTATTTAATATTATGGGAATTATGATTTCAAGTTATAAAAATGAGCAATTAAGTTGATAAATCATTATTGGCTTACTTGATGGCGGCGTTAGGCACCATCACGACCTATAGTGGATTTTAGGTCGTGACATCTTATCTCACCGCATGCGTGTGAATATCACAACGTATCACAAATCGTACCTCAAGTGCCCAAAATCACAACTTGCCAAATAAATCAACAATAATGATGTTTTCACAATAAATAGCCCATGGCTCAACCACAATACGCACAAAAGTCTCAACAATAACTATCGAAAGTGAATAACTCAACAAGAATGGTATTTCACAACTTTACAACTTTGCTTCAATGTGAATCACAGCCTTCATAACTCAATACCAATTTCAACAATAAGATATTCCAAGAATAACAACTTCAAGTAAGGAACTCAACAGTTAAATAATGAATACAGAATATAGGAAACAACAACTTCAACTAAAGATGTAAAGACAATTAGCAAGTAAGGGATAAGACAAGTAAAGCATGTGAAGATAGACTAAAGATGATGATTATGACATATCATGGTAACTCAATTAAAGGTATGAAAGGAATCTACATAGCTAGAACCAGTCAGTTACCATATTTAGCTCATGTACACACTCGTCACCTAACATACACGGCTTCCACACATCACAATTATCACAAAATAACACCAATCCTAAGTGGGTAATTCTCCCACACAAAGTTAGGAAATACACTTACTTCAAAACACGCTAACTAAATCCACTAGTAAGCATTTCCCTCGATTATCCAACTCCGAATGGCTCGAATCTAGTCAAAACACCTTCATACCATAAATACAAACTATAGGAAACTATTTTTGAATAATCAAGTTACGATTTTTACAAAGAAACAAAAAGTCAACACGGGCCTGCGTCTCAAAACTCGACCAAATTACAAAATCCGAACACACATTCGATAACGAGTCCTACCATAAAAAATTACTCAAATTTGACCTCAAATCACCTTTCAAATCCCTAAAATTTAGCCTAAGAAGTTTTCACAATTTTTCTCCAAATTTCCAACTCAATCCACTAATTAAATGATGCAAAATAACATGAATCCATGTAATATAACCAAAACAGAGTTAGAATCATTTACCCCCAATGATTTCCTTGAAGAACCCTTGAGGAATCGCCACAAACCGAGCTCTCTAGGTCCAAAAATAAAAATGAGATCAAACCCTTGAACTTAGCACTTTTCTTCCTAGTGAATTCTTATCTACGAACCCACAGCCGCATCTGCGGCTCCGCACCTGCAAATTTTCCATCGCAGGTGCGATTCTCACTAAGGTCCTGAGATTCCGCTTCTGTGTACCACCTGCTTGGACCTGCAACCCCTCTTCTGCGAAGATATCGACCGCACATGCAGTCCTTCTTAAGGCCCTTCCCAAATTCCACTTCTGTAAAGACAAGTCTGCATCTGCACGTTTGCTTCTGCTCGCCATTGACCGCCTCCGCGGTCCCAGCTGGCAAGACTAATATAACTTCTACGGATCGAGCATCGCTTCTGCGGTGCTGCACCTGCGGTCCAAAATGCGCAGGTACGATCGCACCAGACACAATAGAGGTTCAGCAATGCATAAGTCCAAAATTTGTTTAGGATTCAATCTGAATCACACCCAGGCCCCCGGGACCCCGGTAACCCAATTCAAACCTATTTAAACTATGAACTTAAGAATTCCAAAACTAATGATGATTCATACCAAAATAACTCCGATTGATTTCAAATGTTGCACACAAGTCATAAATGACATAACGGATCTATTCTAACCTCCGGAATCGGAATCCGATCGCAATATTAATAATGTCAACTCCCGATCAAACTTTTTAACCTTTCAAACCGTTAACTTTTTAACTTTTGTCAATTCAAGCCTAAAAGACCTATAAATCAACGTCCGGACACGCTCCTAAGTTCATAATCACTATACAGATCTATTGGAACCGTTTAAACTCCATTATGGAGTTATCTATACAAAAGTCAAACTATGGTCAAATCTTTCAACTTAAAGCTCCAACTTAGGGATTATGTGTCCCATTTTACTCTGAAACGTACCCGAACCAAAACCAAACACCCCATCAAATCACATAACCATAATATATTATAGAGGAGGCAATAAACAGGGGATCAAGGCTAAAATACTCAAAACGATCGACCGGGTCGTTATAGGTTCAAACGCTTTGAACGAGGAAGAGGGTATGAAAGAAGCTATTTGAAATTTTCTAGTTGGTCAACAATAACTTGACTGGTCTCTAGCGACTGTAAAGTGAATCCAAATCGACACCAAACAAGAGCCATAATCAAGAGCAGTCTTGTGATGCTGATTTGGCCATCAAATAAATCGGATTTGAGATGAGAACAAGAAAGAGACGAGTTTTCATTTTCATGAAATCTTAGATCTACTAAACGATGAGTTTGGTGGGGATTTTGGAAATATTAATGGTGGGTTTGGATTGAAGGTGAGGCGGAGAGTATAGGGAGAAGTGTTTGGGTGTTTGGAGGTGGCCCGCCACCGTGGACAATTTCCGGCGGCAGCATGAGGCGAGGTTAAGCGAGATGAGAAGAGAGGTAATCTGGTTAGGTTCTTTGGGGTAAGGGGGTTGTTTCAGACTGTTATAAGGGATTGGATGGGGGAGTTCGGAGCCGTTGGATCAAATAAACTGAGGGATGAGATTAAAAGAGACCTACGACGTCGTTTGGTTTTAATGAGGGATGGACCGAGTATTTGGACAGGGTTGGACAAATTGGACGGGCATGTTGGAAGAGTTAGGCCGCTGAGACGATTTGGGCCCAATTATAATAGGCAGCTCTTTTCTCTCTTTATTATTTGATTTTCAAAACTAGCCTAAAAGATTATACTTGAAACTATTTTGAAAATATGACCTACTGAACTACTTAACATTGTGACTTAATAAAACTAATTAATTAATTAACCTAAAATGCAGAAAATAAAAGTGATTAGAAGTATTTTGGTGGTTTTTATATTTCAGAGATGCAATTAACATGTAATTAGGACCTAAAATGCTATTAGAATGCAATGAATGAAATTAAAAGTATTTTTCGTAGTTTTCTATGATTCTAAATGCTCCTAATAATGCGATTAATCTAAAATACGAACAAACAAACAAGAAAAAATCTTTAGGAATTCTACAGAAATCAAAATAATTGAAAAAAAATCTATTTTTGTGAATTTTTACGAGTAAACTATGCGTAGGGCAAAAATTACGTGCTCACGCGACATTGGATAACTAATAATTAAATTTTTACAAGAGCTATTATACGACGTGAACCCTGTTCACGTAATGAAGAAAATTTAATGAAGATAATCGCAAAATAATATGACAAACATTTAGGAATTAAGAAACAAAAACAGTCATGCTTGGCTTGTGACTATAAGAGTCTAAAACTTATTAATATAAAATAACATAGCAAATTATTACCGGATTTAGATTATATAAATGATGTAATGAATTTTTATGCTATCACATTAGCATCATAAGCAGGTTATTTTTTTGTATCATCTAGGTTGGTAGTCAATGTTACTGTGTGACTCAAAAACGTAAATACTGGTTCAAATAATTAATTTCAGTTAATTATAGGTTAATCTTAGTTAAGAATAATATCCTCACATCTTGTAAATCAGAAAAGGTGGTTGAATGGCGTTTATGAGGATAATAATGATTCTATGTAATAAATGCCTTTTGCTATCAAGAATAGCAACAGCGTATGTGATATTCAATAAATGACAATATAATGACACTCATATAATTAAGAGGAATGATTGAACGATAGATCCTCTAACGATTGAGGATTCCTCGGATCTGACGAGAATCTTAGTGAAAAGAGAAGTCTTGTGTTGAGTGAAGAATGAATCTTTTTTAAAGTGTTGTTCTTATAATTGAGTCTCACGTGCCTTTATTCTCACTCTTTTTCCTGCATGGCTGAAAGCAAACAAATCTACGTTAGCTGCTAAGAATTGACAGAATTTACCTGGTTTCAGAAGTTTCCAGCCGATGTAAGCCTTCTTGTTGTGGTCGTTGAGGTCTAATTGAATGGGGTTGAGGTCTTCTATGGTCGATCCAGCAGCTTCGGCCATATCTGGGTCTCTGATTGTTGGTCGAAGTAAAGGTTTGTTTTGAAGATTGACAAAGGAAGCTCAGGCATGAACAAGGTCCATCCCTTGTGTACATAGACACGGGCAGATTCGAGCTTGTGGGATACACGTGAAGGAGATAAGCTTCACTTGGTATAATTGATATCTCCTGATCGAAAAGGTTGCATAATTGATAAGGAGAAGGACTCCTTAATCAAAGAGAACACTATCCAAGATAAGGGAGGAGTTAGAAGTTGAGATCAACTAGAACTCTTCCACCAAGGAAGAGTAGCATTAGAACTCTAGTTATTTCTTCATCTACTAACTCTATATATTGCAGGATGTTTTCATTATACAGGGATGCACAAAAACAGAAGTTAAACGTGAATTAAGAGCAAAATAGCAAGGTATTTTGCAAGCAATTTGTGTGTGATTCAAGTGTGCAAACCTGAAGCTACATGAACCAGATAGAAGAACCAGCTCTAAGTGTTTGTCTTTTATTCTAGTTCAATTGTAGTAGGTGTTTTCATATTGTAGCTTTCATCTTTATCTAGAGGCAATTGTAATAGGTACTCAGAGTATTCAAGTTAGAGTTAACTTGAAGTTATCGCAACAATTAGAGGCTAGTTGCCACAACAGGATTAGAGTTAATCCTATGTTTACAAAAGTATTTTATAAATGCAGTTTTTGGCTCAGTGATTTAGTGGAGAGTTTGAAAAAATCCTACTGAGAAGTAGGTCGTGATTTTTTTATCTTTTGAGCCATGTGTTTTCCACGTAAAATACTTGTGTTCTTTACTTTCTGCATTTACTATTTCAACAATAATAGGTTAAGGAATACATAGAAGAACTCGGTCCTTCTATAATTAGTTTAGGCGAAAAATTGGGTACCACATAAATCCCCCCCCCCCTCCCTCCCCCCTCTTGTGTGGTATTGAAGTTAAAAATATCAATTGGTATCAGAGCGAGTTATCCTTGAAGAGGCTAACACCTTAGGAGAAGATCAAGATGAGTGCACCACCTGAAAACTGGGAAGGGCAATCCACTACTAGGCCACCACTTTTCAACGGCCAGTATTACTCTTGGTGGAAAAATAGGATGAGAGATCACATCATAGGAGAAGACTATGAGCTATGGGACACTGTCACAGATATCCCACTAGCTACCATGAAGATAAATGCCGAAGGAGAAGAGGTAGCAAAGACAAGAGCTGACTGCACTGCTGACGACTTGAGGAAATGGGAGAAGAATGCTAAAGCCAAGAAATGTCTTGTTTGTGGACTCGGTCCAGATGAGTACAGTAGAATCCAAAGTTGTACCATTGCTAAGAAAATCTGGGACACTTTGCAAGTGGCCCATGAAGGAACACCTCAAGTGAAGAGGTCCAGAGGAACACTACTATATTCTCAATATGAGAATTTCACCATGAAGGAAGGGGAAACCATCCAAGAGATATATACAAGGTTCATCACACTGACAAATGAACTTAAGTCTCTTGGAAGGATTATTTTAGAAGAAGATAGAGTTGAGAAGATTTTGACAAGGGTCCTGCTAGTTACTTGGGAGAGCAAAATCACTGCCATTCAGGAATCAAAGAACATTGCCACTCTTAAGTTGGATGAGTTAATTGGAAATCTCACTGCTTATGAACTTAGAAGGCAAACCATGAAGATGGATGTACCCAAGAAAGAAAGGAGCCTGGCACTCAAAATCACTGAAGGTTCTGCTCTAGAAGATGATGAAATGACTATGATCACAAAGGACTTCAAGAAGTACCTAAAGAGAGGAAAGGGTCCTTCAAGAAGTGGAAGCTATAGCAAACCAAAGGCTCCTGAAAGGCAAATCAATAAGGGATGCTACAAGTGTGGTAAGACTGATCACCACATCAAGAACTGCCCTCAATGGGAAATTGAATGAAAGAAGGAAAGAGCTGAATGAAGAAACAGGAAGAAGGAACATGTTTAACCCAAGAAGAACAAAGGATTAACAAAGGCTATGGTTGTTGCTTGGGGAGAAAGCTCAGATGAAAGCTCAGATGATGAAGATGGAGATGAACAAGCACTTATGGCCATTGGAGAATCTGATGAGGAATCTGAGGTAAGTGTAATTCATCTCAAAGACAAGATTAATTTTTTGTCTAAAGAAAGGCTATCTGAATTACTTCTAGATTTTATTGATGAATCTGAGGATGTAAACAATGAAAATGAACAGTTGTCTAAGGAATGCGTGATTTTGAAAGCAAAGTGCAAGAACCTGGAACTTAGGGTTAGTGAGACTATAAGTGAAAATAATGCATTAAAGAACCGGGTTCATGCATTTGAATCAAATGTCCTAGAACTTAGATCTAAAAACCTAAAATTGAAATTAGGAACAAGTAAGAAGACAGTTGATTGCACACAACTCACTCTAGAAGAAAATGTAGGTAAACTAAAAGATGAGTTGTATAAGAAGGATGAGCAAATTAGAATTTTGAAAGAGGATCTAGTCAAAGTCAAGCAAGAACTAGACACAACTTGTAAATGGAACAGGTCCTCCGATGCACTTTCATGGATACAGGAACATCATAGTAGCAATAGAAGAGGACTTGGCTTTGGGAATATGCCACCTAAATGGGATCCCAAAAGCAAGTACCTTACACTTCCTGAGAACAAGATTTGTACTCACTGTGGTAAAACAGGTCACTATAAAAGTGAATGCAATGCAAAAGAACAAAGAATTTATTTAAGGGAAGAATAGGCTACCAAGTTGGGCTAAAAAGAATCCGATTCATCCTTTTGCATATAGAAAGGGACCCAAACTAGTTTGGGTTCCTAAGACTAACCCCTGATTTCCTTTTGCAGGTCTAAGTAAAGGAAGCAGCAGAATATGGTACATGGATAGTAGCTGCTCAAAGCACATGATAGGAAGCAAGAACTTAAGGACCTCAAAGGAGGTAATGTCTCCTTTGGAAATGGGAAGAAAGGTGAGATCATTGGGGTTGGAAAGGTAGGTAAGACTGATTCTCACTCTATTGAGAATGTCTACTTGATAGATGGCTTAAAATACAGTCTAATCAGTGTATCACAACTGTGTGATAGAGGTAACCTGGTAGCATTCACCTCTACTAAATGCTTTGTGATTAATCTTACCACTAACAAGATTGTTTTGCAGGGAAAAAGAGTGAACAATATATATATTGCAGATCTGTACACACTGTCAGAAAATGAACTCACTTGCTTAAGTATATTGGACAATGATCCCCTCCTTTGGCACAAGAGACTTGGGTTTGAAAGTAAGGAAAGTCCTAATCATGTGTACAAACTTGATTAGGAAAGTAAGGAAAGTAAGAAAAAAGTTTGTGAGACTTGTGCAAGGGGGGAGCAGGTAAGATCCTCTTTTAAATGCAAGAAAATGGTAAGCACCACCAGGACGATGGAACTGGTCTATATGGATCTATGTGGTCCAATGAGAACATTAAGCAGAGGTGGTAAAAGATATGTGATGGCACTTGTTGATGATTACTCTAGGTTTACTTGGACATTATTTTTAACATCTAAAGATGAATCATTTGACATGTTCACTTCTTTTGTTTGAAAAACTCAGAAACAACTAGGTAATCAACTTGTATTAATTAGGTCTGATCATGGCGCTGAATTTGAAAATGCTAAATTTGCTGAATTTTGTGATGAGCATGGCATAGATCATAATTTTTCTGCTCCTAGGACTCCACAACATAATGGAGTAGTTGAAAGAAAGAATAGGACACTTGAAGATATGGCTAGGACTATGCTTCATTCTAGTAAACTGCCACATAGCTTCTGGGTAGAAGCTGTAAATACTACATGCTATATCATAAATAGGTGCATGACTAGACCTCTTGTAGAGAAGACTCCATATGAGTTACCTGAAGGGAGAAAACCAAACATATCCCATCTTAGGGCATTTGGATGCAAGTGCTTTGTGCACAATAATGGTAAAGACACCCTAGGTAAGTTTGATCCCAGAAGTGATGAGGGGGTATTCTTGGGATATTCTTCATATAGCAAAGCTTATAAGGTCTATAACAAAAGAACTATATGTGTAGAAGAAAGTGTTCATGTGGTTTTTGATGAAACTAACATTCTTTCTGAGAGGCGGGAACATGATGATGAAGCAATTGGGCTGGTAAGAAACTCAAATGAAACGACAGCCCAGACTGAAGCTGCACTAGAGGAAGGAACATGTAATGGAACAGGTTCTTCCACCTAGGACAACATGATATGGGGAATAGAACAAAGAGGAAATGATTCTCAAACCTCAATGGAACCTGTCCATGAACCTGTTCCACAGCAACAAAGCATTGAAGGAATATCAAGGGGAAACTAATTGGTTGTAAAATCTTACAAGTATCAAAGTTCTCATCCCATTGAGAACATAATTACTGATCCAACCTCTGGAATCAAAACCAGATCTTCACTAAAAAATCTTTGTGCATTTGATGCCTTCTTATCTCTTATTTAACCTAAAAATGTTGTTGAGGCTTTGCAGGATGCAGACTGGATAAATGCAATGCAAGATGAACTCAACCAATTTGAAAGGAGTCAAGTTTGGCATCTGATATCAAGACCCAAGGACGGATCAGTAATTGGTACAAAATGGGTTTTCATAAACAAACTTGATGAAGATGGAATAGTTACAAGGAACAAGGCAAGATTGGTGGTTCAATGATATAGCCAAGAGGAGGGCATAGACAATGATGAAACTTTTGCTCCAGTTGCATGGTTGGAAGAAATAAGACTCCTCATAGCCTTTGCTACTTACATGGAATTCACCCTTCACCAGATGGATGTCAAGAGTGCCTTTCTTAATGGCTATCTAAAGAAAAAAGTGTTTGTCAAGCAACCTCCGGGGTTTGAAAGTAAGGAAAGTCCTAATCATGTGTACAAACTTGATTAGGAAAGTAAGGAAAGTAAGAAAAAAGTTTGTGAGACTTGTGCAAGGGGGGAGCAGGTAAGATCCTCTTTTAAATGCAAGAAAATGGTAAGCACCACCAGGACGATGGAACTGGTCTATATGGATCTATGTGGTCCAATGAGAACATTAAGCAGAGGTGGTAAAAGATATGTGATGGCACTTGTTGATGATTACTCTAGGTTTACTTGGACATTATTTTTAACATCTAAAGATGAATCATTTGACATGTTCACTTCTTTTGTTTGAAAAACTCAGAAACAACTAGGTAATCAACTTGTATTAATTAGGTCTGATCATGGCGCTGAATTTGAAAATGCTAAATTTGCTGAATTTTGTGATGAGCATGGCATAGATCATAATTTTTCTGCTCCTAGGACTCCACAACATAATGGAGTAGTTGAAAGAAAGAATAGGACACTTGAAGATATGGCTAGGACTATGCTTCATTCTAGTAAACTGCCACATAGCTTCTGGGTAGAAGCTGTAAATACTACATGCTATATCATAAATAGGTGCATGACTAGACCTCTTGTAGAGAAGACTCCATATGAGTTACCTGAAGGGAGAAAACCAAACATATCCCATCTTAGGGCATTTGGATGCAAGTGCTTTGTGCACAATAATGGTAAAGACACCCTAGGTAAGTTTGATCCCAGAAGTGATGAGAGGGTATTCTTGGGATATTCTTCATATAGCAAAGCTTATAAGGTCTATAACAAAAGAACTATATGTGTAGAAGAAAGTGTTCATGTGGTTTTTGATGAAACTAACATTCTTTCTGAGAGGCGGGAACATGATGATGAAGCAATTGGGCTGGTAAGAAACTCAAATGAAACGACAGCCCAGACTGAAGCTGTACTAGAGGAAGGAACATGTAATGGAACAGGTTCTTCCACCTAGGACAACATGATATGGGGAATAGAACAAAGAGGAAATGATTCTCAAACCTCAATGGAACCTGTCCATGAACCTGTTCCACAGCAACAAAGCATTGAAGGAATATCAAGGGGAAACTAATTGGTTGTAAAATCTTACAAGTATCAAAGTTCTCATCCCATTGAGAACATAATTACTGATCCAACCTCTGGAATCAAAAACAGATCTTCACTAAAAAATCTTTGTGCATTTGATGCCTTCTTATCTCTTATTTAACCTAAAAATGTTGTTAAGGCTTTGCAGGATGCAGACTGGATAAATGCAATGCAAGATGAACTCAACCAATTTGAAAGGAGTCAAGTTTGGCATCTGATATCAAGACCCAAGGACGGATCAGTAATTGGTACAAAATGGGTTTTCATAAACAAACTTGATGAAGATGGAATAGTTACAAGGAACAAGGCAAGATTGGTGGTTCAATGATATAGCCAAGAGGAGGGCATAGACAATGATGAAACTTTTGCTCCAGTTGCATGGTTGGAAGAAATAAGATTCCTCATAGCCTTTGCTACTTACATGGAATTCACCCTTCACCAGATGGATGTCAAGAGTGCCTTCCTTAATGGCTATCTAAAGAAAAAAGTGTTTGTCAAGCAACCTCCGGGGTTTGAAAGTAAGGAAAGTCCTAATCATGTGTACAAACTTGATTAGGAAAGTAAGGAAAGTAAGAAAAAAGTTTGTGAGACTTGTGCAAGGGGGGAGCAGGTAAGATCCTCTTTTAAATGCAAGAAAATGGTAAGCACCACCAGGACGATGGAACTGGTCTATATGGATCTATGTGGTCCAATGAGAACATTAAGCAGAGGTGGTAAAAGATATGTGATGGCACTTGTTGATGATTACTCTAGGTTTACTTGGACATTATTTTTAACATCTAAAGATGAATCATTTGACATGTTCACTTCTTTTGTTTGAAAAACTCAGAAACAACTAGGTAATCAACTTGTATTAATTAGGTCTGATCATGGCGCTGAATTTGAAAATGCTAAATTTGCTGAATTTTGTGATGAGCATGGCATAGATCATAATTTTTCTGCTCCTAGGACTCCACAACATAATGGAGTAGTTGAAAGAAAGAATAGGACACTTGAAGATATGGCTAGGACTATGCTTCATTCTAGTAAACTGCCACATAGCTTCTGGGTAGAAGCTGTAAATACTACATGCTATATCATAAATAGGTGCATGACTAGACCTCTTGTAGAGAAGACTCCATATGAGTTACCTGAAGGGAGAAAACCAAACATATCCCATCTTAGGGCATTTGGATGCAAGTGCTTTGTGCACAATAATGGTAAAGACACCCTAGGTAAGTTTGATCCCAGAAGTGATGAGGGGGTATTCTTGGGATATTCTTCATATAGCAAAGCTTATAAGGTCTATAACAAAAGAACTATATGTGTAAAAGAAAGTGTTCATGTGGTTTTTGATGAAACTAACATTCTTTCTGAGAGGCGGGAACATGATGATGAAGCAATTGGGCTGGTAAGAAACTCAAATGAAACGACAGCCCAGACTGAAGCTGCACTAGAGGAAGGAACATGTAATGGAACAGGTTCTTCCACCTAGGACAACATGATATGGGGAATAGAACAAAGAGGAAATGATTCTCAAACCTCAATGGAACCTGTCCATGAACCTGTTCCACAGCAACAAAGCATTGAAGGAATATCAAGGGGAAACTAATTGGTTGTAAAATCTTACAAGTATCAAAGTTCTCATCCCATTGAGAACATAATTACTGATCCAACCTCTGGAATCAAAACCAGATCTTCACTAAAAAATCTTTGTGCATTTGATGCCTTCTTATCTCTTATTTAACCTAAAAATGTTGTTGAGGCTTTGCAGGATGCAGACTGGATAAATGCAATGCAAGATGAACTCAACCAATTTGAAAGGAGTCAAGTTTGGCATCTGATATCAAGACCCAAGGACGGATCAGTAATTGGTACAAAATGGGTTTTCATAAACAAACTTGATGAAGATGGAATAGTTACAAGGAACAAGGCAAGATTGGTGGTTCAATGATATAGCCAATAGGAGGGCATAGACAATGATGAAACCTTTGCTCCAGTTGCATGGTTGGAAGAAATAAGACTCCTCATAGCCTTTGCTACTTACATGGAATTCACCCTTCACCAGATGGATGTCAAGAGTGCCTTCCTTAATGGCTATCTAAAGAAAAAAGTGTTTGTCAAGCAACCTCCGGGGTTTGAAAATAAGGAAAGTCCTAATCATGTGTACAAACTTGACAAAGCACTTTATGGGCTCAAGCAAGCTCCAAGAGCATGGTATGAAAGATTATCAAAGTTTTTGCTTAAGCATGACTACAAGAGAGGTAAAATTGACAATACTTTGTTCTTGAAAGAAAAAGGTAAAGATCTCTTGGTAGTTCAGATATATGTTGATGATATAATCTTTGGAGCAACTACTGATAAGTTAAGTAAAGAATTTGCTAAACTAATAGGGAGTGAATTTGAAATGAGCATGATGTGTGAGCTTAATTTATTTTTAAGCTTACAAATTAAACAAAATTCAAATGGAACTATGATCCATCAGCAGAAGTATGTAAAAGAGTTGCTTAAAAGGTTCAAAATGGAAGATTCCAAAGAAATTGACACTCCTATTGCAACAGCTACAAAGCTGGATATAGATGAACCTGGTCCATCTGTTGATCAGAAGTTGTATAGGGGAATGATTGGCTCATTGTTGTATCTCACTGCTTATAGACCTGACATTGTTTTCAGTGTAGGCCTTTGTGCAAGATTTCAGGCAAATACAAAGGAGTCTCACTTGACTGCTGTCAAGAGAATTTTGAGATATCCAAAAGGCACCACTGATCTCTGTATATGGTATCCAAAAGGTAGTAATTTCAATCTAGTGGGATATGCCGATGCTGATTATACAGGTTTTCTAATGGATAGAAAGAGCACCTCAAGTATGGCACACTTTCTTGGCTCATGTCTTGTGTCTTGGGCTACCAAAAAGTAAACTCCAGTGGCCTTATCTACTGCTGAAGCTGAGTATGTTGTTGCTACTTCATATTGTGCTCAATTGTTGTGGATCAAACAACAATTAATAGAGTTTGGAATTGATGTTGATTGTATTCCTATTTTTTATAATAACACTAGTGCAATTAGTATGACTAAGAACCCCTTTCATCACAAGAGAACTAAGAACATAGATGTTAGGCATCACTTTTTGAGGGATAACTATGAAAAAGGGTTGATCACTGTGGAATTTTATGCTACTGACAAGCAAATAGCTGACATCTTCACAAAAGCCCTAAGTAGAGATCACTTTGAAAGGAACATGTTAGAATTAAGGATGATTAAGATCACCTAAAAGGACCAGTTCAGAATTCACAACGAAAACAAAATTGAAACAAAATTGAAAAACAAAAATTGTTTTTGGTTAGAAAATCTAAAAATATGTATATAATTAGATTAATTTTTGCTCAGACTCATACTTTCAATAGTATACTCTTGTGCCATATGTTAAAATGACTCATTAATCTCTAATGATATTTTCTCTATTTTGGCAAATTTAGACTTACACAAGAGAATTATCAGTGAAGAACCTGGTTCATCAAGATAATACAGTATATTTTCTACACTCTGTATAATTTGAAATAATAATATTTGGATCATGAGCAGAGTCCTACTTAATTCCAAATTCCTTTTATCCAATATAAGTGAACCAGTTCCGTTCAAAAGAATCCTAACCAAATTAAACCACCTAGATACTAGGGAAAGACTCTACCGCCTCTTCAAAACTGATAATTCAGTTTGATTAGACTTCTAAAAGTCTGAAAATCCTGTTGTTACCCATTAATTACCCCCTTTAAATTGATCATCATCATCTCTGTCTTCATTCCAAAATTCTTAAGCCGTCGAAATACTCTATATCTTCTCTCATCCTCCAAATTTCAATCTACCTCTCTTTTTCTTCCAAAACCAAGCATAGCAATGACTAACCCTTCTGAAAACCTCGGCACACCCCCACCATGCTCCTCATCTTCAACCACTCCTCAGCCTAAGAAAAGAAGGGTTAAGATGCTTACTCGCAAGACAGTGGCTGGGAGTGAATTATCAAAGAAATTAGACGCTCAATTGAAAGCTAGCCAAGCCAAAGAACCCCAGAACTCTGAAGAATCCTTCAAGTCTGCTACTGAGGGGAAAGAAACTGGGTCTTCTGATATAGAACATGTAACCTCTGGTCCAAATACTACTACTGAAGTCATTTCTGAGTTAGCTGAGAATCTGGAGAATAGGTTTATTCTGGTTAGATCTGTGGTTAATGTAGAATTTTCTGAGTCCAGAAGGATTGGTGGTAAAAATAAAAAGGAAAAAGAAAAGAAGAGTGAGGGTGCTCGTAGTGAAGAAAGGGGAATGGGTAAAAGAGTGGTTGATTCTTCACCCACTCCTGATATAGGTATAATGGCTGTTTGTGGAGCAGAATCAGGTAAAATGGAGGAAAGTGTGAAGAAAACAGGGGGAAGTGGGTCTGGCGAAGCGGCTGAAGGGCTGGTTAAACTTGTGCAAAATGTAGATGAACCTGGTTCATTAGTAGAAAAAACCCTCGCAGACCTATTGAAGAAAGTGAGTGAGAGCTACAACTCAAAGAAGAAGAGAACTTCCAAGGCTAAGATCTCGGGCACTGCTAGGGCTAACAAGAAAAGGAAGGATGTTCCTTCTGATTTTGCTGAAAATCCTCCCACAAGAGAAAGAGCCACAAGAAGCCAACTAAAGCAGAATGAGGCAGATTTGCAAAAAGCCTTAGAAGAAAGCAAAAGAAAAGCAATTTCAAATAGGGAAGAAGAAGATGGTTGAGTCTGTTGAGGCTGTTGATGTTGATGACATGGATCTGGTCCATCAAGATAAAGATGTGATTGAAGAAGTGGAGGTTCAGACTCCCAAACCCAAGAAAGCCAAGACTTCTACTAAGAAGTCTATCTCTGTGTCAAAATCTGTTGAACCATCCACCCTAGCAAAAAGGACCAAGTCTGCTGTGAAGACAAAACAAGTGAAAATTGTTGAGGAAGAAGAATGGAGTGGAGAGAAAGAGGAAGATGATTCAGATACTGAGAAGGACAAGATGGCCAAGTTTGGTAAGAGGACAATTCTGAAGGGTAGACTCCTCAAAGATTTGGAGGAGGAAGGGATGGTGCTACTGTTGGAGAAATTGGAATTACAAGGCTGGAAGGACATGGTCCTTCAGATGGATGGCAGGTTGGCCAGGAGTGAAATTGTTAAATTCATGGCAAATGCTGCAGTGAAGGATGGACGGGTTACCAGCTTGGTGAAAGGGGTGAAAATCTCTTTCAATGTGAAGGAGTTGGGTGAAATTCTAGGTGTACCTGCTGAGGGGTACAATGACTACACAAAGCTTAAGTGGCCAAGCCTATAAAAACTTCCTACTGTCATGTCCATTACCAGAAAATTCAGTGACAATGAGGAGGAACTTGAGCCCAAGGCTGTGTACAAGAGTGAGATGAAGCCATCCCACAAGGTGCTGTTCGAATTTGTCAACAAGTGTGTTCTGCCTAGGCAGGAAATGAGGCACATTGCCAACTTCATGGACTTGGTTCTGATGGAGTGTTTGGATAATAGGAGGCAGATCAATTGGCCTGGATTTATAATCCAACTTCTTGATAGGGTTATAAATGGCTCCAAGACTCATGCCATTCCCTATGGCTTCATTCTCACAGCTGTGCTTGCACATTTTAAGGTGCCTCTGAAGAAGTGGGAGGTGTCTACAAGCAAATATCACTTTGGGGCAAATACTTTGATTGCTTGTGACTATGAGGTCCATGCCACTCCTAATAAACCTGGTTCATCCAAGAAATTACCAGTCAATAGCAAGGTTAGAGGCTTGGTGCAGGGGAGTGGGGCAAAGGATGCTGAGATTGAGAGGCTAAAGAAAAGGTTGGCTAAGGTGGAGACTAAGAGAGATGCTCTCGGAACTGAGATGGCAAGAGAAAAGGAGAAGAATGATGGCATTCTTCAAGATATGCTGAAACTTCTCCAAGCAAAAGCCAAGCACCTAGTTCTTCCCAGCCTTAAGCTCATAGCCTAGTGTAGATCCTTCAGTGACCCGGTTTGGGATTTTTTTGTTTTCTCATGTTTTTAGTATTTTTATTTCTTTTTATGCTTTGTGGAAGAATCATATCAAGTATCAATGAAAATTGCTGGTTTTTGCTCTAAATGTTTGTTTATATTTCTTTGATGGTTAAAATTCTTAGCTTGATCAATGATGATTAATCCATGATTACATTTGAACTAGCCCCAGTGTCGATGAGTATGTTTTAAAATCTGGGTATCGTACATTTTTTATGCAACTTTTCGTTGATGCCAAAAAGGGGGAAAGGTTGTGCTTTACACTTTGAACAGTGATGTTTATAACCTAATAAACCCGATCCTTAATGATAAGTGATAAAAAGGAATAATATTTCTAACATTGTATTGATTTTGAGTTAAGTTGAAACAGGGCCTAAGCTTATGAAAAGCACAAAGTCTGCCATCATCAAAAAAGGGGAATTTGTTGGCCCAAGTGAAGGTTTGTTTTGAAGATTGACCAAGGAAGCTCAGGCATGAACCAGGTCCATCCCTTGTGTACATAGACACTGGCAGATTCGAGCTTGTGGGATGCACGTGAAGGAGATAAGCTTAACTTGGTATAATTGATATCTCCTGATCGAAAAGGTTGCATAATTGATAAGGAGAAGGACTCCTTAATCAAATAGAACACTATCCAAGATAAGGGAGGAGTTAGAAGTTGAGATCAACTAGAACTCTTCCACCAAGGAAGAGTAGCATTAGAACTCTAGTTATTTCTTCATCTACTAACTCTATATATTGCAGGATGTTCTCATTCTACAGGGATGCACAAAAATAGAAGTTAAACGTGAATTGAGAGCAAAATAGCAAGGCATTTTGCAAGCAATTCGTGTGTGATTCAAGTGTGCGAACATGAAACTACATGAACCAGATAGAAGAACCAGCTCCAAGTGTCTGTCTTTTATTCTAGTTCAATTGTAGTAGGTATTTTCATATTGTACCTTTCAGCTTTATCTAGAGGCAATTGTAATAGGTACTCAGAGTATTCAAGTTAGAGTTAACTTGAAGTTGTCGCAGCAGTTAGAGGTTGGTTGCCACAACGGGATTAGAGTTAATCCTAGGTTTACAAAAGTATTTTGTAAATGCAGTTTTTGGCTCAGTGATTTAGTGGAGAGTTTGGAAAAATCCTACTGGGAAGTAGGTCGTGATTTTTTCACCTTTTGAGCCAGGTGTTTTCCACGTAAAATACTTGTGTTCTTTACTTTACACATTTACTATTTCAGCAATAGTAGGTTAAGGAACACATAAAAGAACCTGGTCTTTCTATAATCAGTTTAGGCAAAAAATTGGGCACTACACAAATCACCTTCCCTCTTGTGTGGTATTGAAGTTAAAACATCAATTGGTATCAGAGCGGGTTATCCTTGAAGAGGCTAATACCTTAGGAGAAGATCACTCTTTTGTTGGGTGGACGAGATGTCTAGGGCGATGTGGTACCATTCCCGGGATGTGCGTTGTTCCCATCGTATTTAGAATATTCCCTACGGAGTTGGGAACTTGATGACCCGGTATAAGCTGGAAGGGACGGCTCTCATGGTGTGTATCCATGGTCGTCGTACTATGTCGTTGTACATTGTGTCTTGGTCCATGATGTGGAATGTGGTTTTCAGAGTGACGTCACCGGCCAGAACGGGGAGTGTGATTTCTCCAGATGTTCGCTCAACTACATTGTTAAAACTAGTTAGCGTGATGCAACACGACACTATCTTATCTTCGAGTTTTATTTGTGCAAGTACTCGAGGATGGATAATGCACGCGCCGCTTCCGTTGTATACCATAATGCATCTCATATCTGTATCTAAAATTTGTAAAGTAATAACGAGGGCATCATTGTGAGGAAATGTCAAACCGTTGGTGTCTGACTTATCGAAGATCATACTTTCTTCGAGTCTGTCATACCGTTTGCAGGTGATTGATTGCTTGAGCTTTGTGGGCAGTGGTGAATTTCAAGTTGTTGATGGATGAGTCATCGTTGTCGTCGATGATCATGTGGATGGTGATAAGTGGGGATTTTGACTGCTTATTAGCACCTTTTAGCTTTTGTTTTAGTCCAAAAGCATTGAATTGTGTTCTCGAAACTAATGAATTTTTGCAAAATTGCATGTATGCTAGAAATATGATCTCCCGAAATGAAATCTGACTCAAAAAGGAGTATTCCGAAGCACAAGGCAATAAAGGGCGCAGAATCAGAAATGTGCGGTCCGCAGAGGGAATTTTACGCCCGCAGAAGAAATTACGGACCGTAGAATTCCATCTACGGCCGCAAAGCAAGGAGAGAAGTTTAGCAAAACTTTGCGCAAAGTGCGGACCGCACATGATTTGTGCGGCTGCAAAACTGGGCTAAGAGTCGAAGATCAGAGAGTATGCAAAAAGACCAAGTCTAGAAGACTCTTTGAATTGCGGACCGCACAAGAATTGATCGGCCGTAGCCCAGAAATCTGCGGCCGCAGAAGATTGCTTCGCGGCCGCAGTTCAGAAATGTGCGGCCGCAGAACTCCACTTATTACCAAATGAAGAAATCTGAGGATCGCACATGGAATTGTGCGGCCGCAGAACCTCCCGAGGGGTAATTTTTGTCCGATATTTTTAGCCGTGTATAAATAAACGAGTTTCACAAAATTAGATCAAGTTTGAACACCCGAAGTTATTGTAGGCTGTAGCTATTTTTTCTTTACTACTTTAGGAAGTTTTACATTTCTTTGGTGTATTTACATTAGATTTAATCATTTTAAGCTTTCATTATGAGTTTAATTAATTTTTCTTCCTTATTTTCTTGAAATCTCATTATGAGTAGCTAGACTTTTACTAGGGTTATGACCCAACCCTAGTGTATAAACCTTATGGGTATCCAATTTATTGTTTGTGTATGATTGGGTATTGATTATTTAGCTTAGTTCATGCTTTAATTGTAGAATTAATAGTTGCAAACGTTAGTTCATACCTATTTGACTTAGTATCTATTTGAGAAAGATGAACCTAGTCTAGGATAACTTAGCTATTAAGGAATTCGTTCAATTGAAAGATTGATTAACCCAATTAAAGGGTTCAACCTAGAGATAGTAATAACCCGACTTGAGCTCTTATCAACTGTTTTGGGTGATACCCATTTGGCTTGAAAAAGCCAAATTTGGAAAAAAACAACTCTTTGACTAAGAAGTATTAAGTGGGTAATGTAGAGTTGAGGGATATAACACACCCCAATCTACAAAACAAGCATAAACATTTTTTCCATTAGGCAAACACCTAGGTTATGGTCACAGCCCTAGGACTTTTACCCATTTGGAAAAAAACCTTAAAAACAATTAACTCTAGCCTACTTTCTTTATCTTGCAGTTATTAGATTAAAAGTAGAAATAGAAAACAAATCCTTGTTGTGGAAGTGCAATCTAGCTAATCCAATTGCTTATTTGAAATATATACCCTTAACTCTCATCCTAGCTGCCAGTGGATTCGACCCCGACTCCTAGTTGAGTATTTATTATTGCATACAACCGTTTCATAACTCTATTGAGGTGTGCTTTAGACGTGACCAATTTTTGGCGCCGTTATGTAGGCCTTAAAAATGGTGTTAGCTATATATTTGGGTGTATTTTTGAAATATCTTCTTTTCCTCTCGTGTTACTAACTTGTTTGAGAAATCGTAGGTACAACCATGGCAAACAATGAGCTCGAAAATGTGCCTTTGGGGGATGTGGACGTCGAGGATGACCAAGTTGATGAGGTTCCTCTTGAACCTCAAGCCAATAAAATAGGTCGAGTGCCTCATGAAAATGTCCCCGCTCCACCTCCACTTCCACCATGAGTGGCTCCACACTGGGTGTTACCCAATGAGGGATATGCTAGTGCAATAGTCCCTCCCCGTATTAGGGTGGAAAACTTTCAAATCACCAATGTGATGCTCACTTTGCTAGAGCAGCGAGGTTTCTTCACCGGTGCTCCAAGTAAAAATGTATACAAACATTTGAAGGGGATTGTGAACACTTGTTGGGGGAGCAAATAAACAAATGTCTCTGAGGATGCATTGAGGCTAAGGCTTTTTCCCTTCTCTCTATGAGGGAAAGCTTTAGATTGGTTGAAACGTTTGCCGAACCATTCCATTCACACTTGGGATGAGTTGGTAGAAAATTTTATTTCTATGTTCTTATCTCATGGGCACATGGCTACACTTCAGGATGAGATTTTGGCATTCAAGCAAGAGCCAAATGAACCACTGCACGAGATATGAGAATGTTATAGAATAATGGTTAAGGAATGTATCAACAACGATATAACGGAGAATATGATTCCACAAACTTTATATCATGGGATTAACATAACCAACCAATGTGTGGTGAATCAACTTGCTGGTGGGAACTTCATGACTACGCCTTATGTGGATGTGTGTGAGATTTTAGATGAAATGGCGGAAACATCATCGGCGTGGCAATCCTGGGCTAATGTTCCACAAGGTGATCCGAACGTGATGCACATTCACAAAGAGTTGCATGACCATGGGCAACCCATTGCCGAATTGACTATCACCATGAATCAATTAGGAAAAGCTCAACTTCAACAAGTGCAAAATCCTAAGCAAGTCAATTCCATGGAGGGAGTGAACATGATGGTGAACAAAAGACGGACTAAGGTCCACAAGTGCAACATCGAGTAGAGAATTATGTGTAAGAAGATAGTGGTTTTGATCAAGATGATTCTTATAATAAACAAGATGAGGAGGTGCGATATGTGAACAATATCCAAGGACAACGAAACAACTTCCAAGGCCCAAACCAACAACAACGGCGACCTCAAAACAATCAAGGCAATTGGAATTCTAACAACCAAGGAAACTGGAGTAGTGGCGACAATCAAGGGAGTTGTCATAACAATAACAATCAAGGAAATTTGAGTGGCAATAATCAAGGATATTGGGGGTGGGGGGTAACAATCACAGCGAATGGAACAATAATCAAGGCAATCGGGGGTCGAGTTTTCAAAGGCCACCGATGTATCAACAATCGAGCAACCCGCCTTCTTATTCTTCTCATGGTCCAAGTTCTTAAAACAATGAAATGGGGAGTATTGAGAACATGTTCAAACAAATTATAGAAAAGAATGTCAATTCGGATGCCCAACTTGCCTCACACAACATATCGATCCGTAACTTAGAAGTTCAAATCGGGAAAATCTCTCAAGTCTAAATTCTCGTCCTAAGGAGGCACTACCAAGTGACACGGTAGTAAATCCAAAGGGTGGAAATAACACGGGGCATACCATGACCATTACTACAAGAAGTGGAAGAGGTGGAAATGCACCCACCTCAAGTCAAAAGCAACTTGTGGATGATGAGCAAGTAGTACAAGAAGAATAGGTCCCGAACAATGTGGCGAAATCAAATGATGGAGTTCGGATTGATATTGATAATAGTGTGGAAGAGACTCAAGAGGATGTGAACCCGTCTAGGAATCACATGATTGACATACCGGAGCCGGTAGTGCAAAAGGCTAAGGAACCATTGCCTAAGCCTCCACCTCCATACCCTCAAAGACTTGCCAAGAAAATTGGCGAGAATCAATTCAAGAAGTTCATTCAAATGATGAAGAGTCTCTCAATCAGTGTGCCATTAGTTGAAGATTTAGAGCAAATGCCCGGTTATGCAAAGTTTATGAAGGATCTCGTGACAAAGAAGCGGTCAATGAATTTTGAAACTATCAAAGTCGATCATCAAGTGAGTGCAATTGTGCATTCAATGACTCCTAAGTTAGAGGATCCTGGTGCTTTCACGATTCCTTGTACAATTGGAAGTGTTGAGTTTGCTAAAGCTTTTTGTGATCTTAGGGAAAGTATCAATTTGATGCCCTATTCAGTTTTTAAGACCTTGGAAATTGGTCAACCAAGACCTACCTCTATTAGATTGCAAATGGCCGATCGTACTATGAAAAGACCTTTGGGAGTGATTGAAGATGTCTTGGTTCGTGTTGATAAATTCATTCATTTGGCGGATTTTTTATTCTAGATTGTGAAGTTGATTATGAGGTGTTGATTATTCTTGGAAGACCTTTCCTTGCTACAGGGAAGGATCTTTGTGATGTTGAAGCCGGAAAACTCACTTTCCGGGTTGGTGATGAAAACGTGGTGTTCCATGTGTGTAAGTCCATGCGGCAACAAAATAGAAATAAGGTGTGCTCTTTTGTGGACTTGGTGACCGATGTTATTGTTGATGACACAAGTGTTATGATCAATGTTAGTGATATGTTGGAGGTCGTCTTTCTCAACGTTGATGATGACGAGATGGATGGCTTCATGGAATGTGTGAACTCTTTGCAAGGAATGGGATCGTATAATTATACACCCCGAAAATTATCTTTGGATCTTAAAAATAGGACAACTCCTCATACAAATCCTTCTATTGAAGAGCCTCCTATCTTGGATTTGAAGCCATTTCCTCCACAACTTCGGTATGAATTTCTTGGCCCTTGTTCTACTCTACTGGTTATTCTTTCCTCTTATTTGACCAACGTGCAGGTAGATTCTACATTGGCGGTGCTGCAAAAGAGGAAGAAGGCTATTGGGTGGACATTGGCAGATATTCGGGGAATAAGCCCCGCATTTTGCATGCATAAGATCAACTTGGAGGAAGGCGCCAAACCATCAATTGAACATCAAATGAGACTCAATGAGTTTATTCAAGAAGTTGTAAAAAGGAGATTATCACGTGGTTGGATGTCGGGGTTGTCTACCCCATCTCCAATAGTTCGTGGACTTCTCTGGTTCAATGTGTCCCGAAGATGGGGGGGCATGACGGTGGTCACCAATGACAAAAATGAGTTGATTACTACAAGAACAGTAACCAGATGGAGTATGTGTATGGACTATCGCAAGCTCAACAAAGTCACAATGAAGGATTATTTTCCACTTCTTTTCTTAGATCAAATGCTTGATAGATTGGTCGGTCGTGCTTTCTATTGCTTTCTTGATGGGTATTCGGGCTACAACCAAATTCTTATTGCTTTGGTGGATCAAGAAAAAACAACCTTTACATGTCCCTATTGTACATTCGCCTTCAAGCGGATGCCATTCGGTTTGTGCAATACACCGGCGACTTTTCAAAGATGTATAATGGCTATCTTCACGGACATGTTGGAGGACTACCTTGAAGTGTTCATGGATGACTTCTCGGTAGTTGGAGATTCTTTTGATGATTGTCTTGCAAATTTGGATAAAGTGTTGGCAAAATGTGAAGAAACGAGTTTGGTGCTCAATTGGGAGAAGTGTCATTTCATGGTCGAGGAAGGCATTGTCCTTGGCCACAAAATCTCAAAGAATGGAATTGAAGTTGGCAAGGCAAAGTTTGAGGTGATTTATAAACTTTCACCTCCATCTTCGGTTAAGGGTGTGTGGAGTTTCTTAAGCCATGCGGGGTTTTACCGGCATTTCATTAAATATTTCTCTAAGGTGGTGAACCCGTTGTGCAAACTTCTTGATAAGGAAGCTAAGATCAACTTCGATGTTGAGTGCATGAGATCTTTTGAATTGTTAAAGTTCAAGTTGACAACTACTCCCATCATCACTGCTCCAAATTAGAGTGTCCCTTTTGAACTAATATGTGATGCAAGTGACGTAGCGGTTGGGGATGTTTTGGGGCAATGCATCAACAAGATTTTTTACCCGATCTACTATGCTAGTAAGACCATGAATCGTTCCCAAGTCAACTACACTGTTACGGAAAAAGAGCTCCTTGCCATTATGTTTGCAATTGAGAAGTTCCGCCCGTACTTGATGGGTGCAAAGGTCATTGTCCATATGGATCATGCAGCACTTCGTTATCTGATGAGAAAGAAAGATTACAAAGATCGGTTGATGAGATGGGTGATTTTGTTGCAAGAGTTTGATATTGACATCCAAGATAGAAAAGGGAGTGAAAACCAAGTGGCGAACCACTTGTCTCCTTTGGAGGAGGAGGGGAGGCCGCATGATGGCCTTGAAATTAATGACTCCTTCCCCGATGAGCAACCCTTGGCTATTGTAATGAAAGAGGTGCTATGGTTCACGGATCTAGCAAATTTCCTTGTGTGTGTAATCATCCCGGATGAGTTCTCTTCAAACCAAAGGAAGAAGCTCAAACGGGATTGTCAAGAATATTATTGGGATGAACCATACCTTTTCTAAATTTGTACGGATGTGGTGATTAGAATCGGAAGAAGAGCAAGGTGAAATTCTTGGGGCTTGTCATTCTTTTCCATATGGTGGTCATCATGGTGGATCAAGAATGGCGGCCAAAGTGCTAAGTTGTGGTTTCTATTGGCCCACTCTTTACAAGGATGCTAGTGAGCTAGTGAAAAGATGTGATGAATGTCAACGGGCCGGTGGAGATTGATATTTTTGATGTGTGGGGTATTGACTTCATGGGTCCTTTTGGGAGTTCTTGTGGAAACATCTTCACCTTGGTCGCGATTGATTATGCTTCCAAATTGGTTGAGATCGTTTCTCTACCCAATAATGAGGCAAGAAGTATGGTGAGGTTCTCGAAGAAGAATATTTTCACAAGGTTTGGTACTCCGCAGTCAAAACCTACGGCCGCACAATTGAGTCAAAAAGTGTTGACTCTCTGATGACAGTAAAAGGGTTGTCTTGCGGCCGTGATGGAAAATCTGCAGTCCACACAATTTAAATTGTGTCCGCAAATCTATTCTTTCACTATGTTTCTCTAAAAAAACTATCTGCGGACCGCGGAGTACCAAACCTTGTGAAAATATTCTTCTTCAAGAACGTCACCACACTTCTCGCCTCATTGTTGGGTAGAGAAACGGCCTCAACCCATTTGGAAGCATAATCAGCCGCGACCAAGATGTAGATATTTCCACAAGAACTCACAAAAGGACCCATGAAGTCAATACCCCATACATAAAAATATCAATCTCCAGAATGGTAGTGGGGATTTTGACTACTTGTTAGCACCTTTTAGCTTTTGTATTAGTCCAAAGCATTAAATTGTGTTCCCGAAACTAATGAAATTTTGCAAAATCATAGGTATGCTGGAAGTTTGGTCTCCCGAGATGAAATCAGACTCATAAAGGAGTTTTCCGAAGCACAAGGCAATAAAGGGCATAGAAGCACAAATGTGCGGTCCGCAGAAGAAATTCTGCGGCCACAAAAGAATTACGGATCGTAAAATTCCATTTGCGACCGCAAAGCAAGGAGAGAAGTTTAGCAGAACTTTGCGCAAAGTGCGGACCGCACATGATATGTGCGGCCTCAAAACTGGGCTAATAGTCGAAGATAAGAGACCGCAGAAGATTGCTTCGCGGCCGCAGTTCAGAAATGTGCGGCTGCAGAACTCCACTTCCTGCCAGATGAACAAATATGTGGACCACACATGGAATTGTGCGGTCACAGAACCTCCCGAGCGGTATTTTTGTTCGAGATTTTCAACCTTGTATAAATAGACGAGTTTCACAAAATTAGGTCAAGTTTGAACATCTGAAGTTGTTGTAGCCATTTTTCTTTACTACTTTAGGACGTTTTACATTGCTTTGGTGTATTTACATTAGATTTAATCATTTTAAGCTTTCATTATGAGTTTAATTAGTTTTTCTTCCTTATTTTCTTCAAATCCCATTAAGAGTAGCTAGACTTTTACTAGGGTTGTGACCCAACCCTAGTGTGTAAACCTTATGGGTATATAATTTAGTGCTTGTTTATGATTGGGTGTTGATTATTTAGCTTAGTTCATGCTTTAATTATAGAATTAATGGTTGCAAAAATTAGTTCATGCCATTTGACTTAGTCTCTACTTGAGAAAGAGAGACCTAGTCTAGGATAACTTAGCTAACAAGGAATTGGGTCAATTGAGATAATGATTAACCCAATTAAAGGGTTCAACCTAGAGATAGTAATAACTTGACTTGAGTTCTTATCAACTATTTTGGGTGATACCCATTTGGTCTTGAGAAAGCCAAATTGGGCAAAATCACTCTCTGACCGAGAGGTATTGAATGGGTAATATAGAGTTGTGACCTATAATACACCCCAATCAACAAAACAAGTATTAACGTTTTTATCCTATTAGGAAAATACCTAGGTTATGATCACAGTCCTAGGCCTTTTACCCATTTGAAAAAAATCTTAAAAACAATTATCTCTAGTCTACTTTTCTTATCTTGCAGTTATTAAATTAACAGTTAAAATAGAAAACAAATCCTTGTTGTAGAAGTGCAATCTAGATAATCCAATTGCTCATTTGAAATATATACACCTAACTCCCATCCTAACTCCCAGTGGATTTGACCCCGACTCCTAGTTGGGTATTTATTATTGTATACGACCATTTTATATCTCTATTGAGGTGTGCTTTGGACGTGATTAACCTCCATTGAAAGGAAAGATCTATGAAATAATTTGGAAAGAATCCATCCACTGGTCAATGGCCCTTGGTGTATTGGAGGTGATTTCAATGTTATTGTCGCAACATGTTTACGACCTTCTGCCTTAGGGTGATGCAATCCTCGGTTTTGTGCCCTCGTTCTTGATGGAACTCGCAGAAGGCGCTGTATTTTCTGGTACTCGAATATGACCTCATCTTCTACGGTCACTTTACCTTCGGTCAGAGTATTCCAAAGCATAGACTATCTCTGTAGGTGACACACAAAAATTGTGAGCGGGTAGTAAAGGGGATGTATCTATTACATTTCGGTGAGTCCCTGTCCTTGGTCTAGACGGGCCCTCTTCATAGCGGGAGGAAGCCGCAGCGGCCAATCTAACATACGGCTGATGTCGTTCCTTGTTAGGCCGCGGAGCTGCGAGATCTCTTCTGGCATCGTCTCTTCGATCTTTTCTGGATTCGGCATGTACCGAGGTCATTCGATGAGTGGGTCTATTGAGGTCGCCCTCATCTGCTCGGACCTCGACACAATAAGCATTGTGTATTTCGTCCCAAGTGGTTGGGGGATACTTCATCAGCCGACTCAATAATTTCCTGGTTGCTCTCGAACCATCCCTGCTCAGCCCGTTCTAAAAGGCTGCAACCGCCATTCCTTCGGATACGTTAGGTAAAGTCATCCTCACTCGATTGAACCGGGCGAGGAAGTCCTAGCCCTTCCCCTAGGGCCTGTTTAATGGCAAATATGTCGTTCACTCTTGCTTCGGCCTTCTTGGCCTCGGCATAGGCCGTTAGGAACTTGTCGGCCATCTCTTCGAAAGTTTCTATGGAGCGTATTGGTAGCTGCGAATACCATGTTAATGCTCCTCCCATGAGGGTTTCGCCGAATTTTTTTAGCAAAATGGAGGACACTTGCTCTTTGGCGAGGTCGTTGCCTTTCACGGCTGTGACATAATAGGTCACATGATCTTCCGATCGGTCGTGCCATCGTATATCCTGTGGTAGGGCAGCATTTTGAAGGTTTTTGGTATAGAATGGGGAGCTGCATCATCACCATACGGTTGCTCTATGAAATGGCCGGCGTCTCTTTTCGGTAGAAATTTAGGGGCGCCTGGTATTTTATTGACCCGCTCCTGATGTTCTTTCATATGATCTCAGATCGCCTTATTTTTATTCTCTATTTCTTTCATCCTTTTTAGAATGGTTGTAAAGGCGTTATCACCTGCATTATCAATGACATTGTGAGTTGTACCTGTCGTTGGACGGGGTGGCCGATTGCCCTGGTCGTCCGTTTGTTGGATCGTGACAATCCTAGCGGTTTCGGCATTTGAGCCTGGAGCGGGTTTGTTGAGGATGCTCGTCAGTGTGTCGGTCAACCACGCCTCGACAAGCTTTTTGATAGCTGGGGGTGCCCCTTCCTCCACAGACATAGAGGCTCATTTGCCATGAGGTTTTGTTTTGCTGCAGTGTGGGAGTGGCGACCCATCTCGCCTTGGGAATGCACTCGGTATCGTATCCTCATCACCTGTTTCGTAGCTCTCATTGAGGACGGTTATGAGGTTGGTAGGTAAGTCACTTGTTATCCTCACCCTTTCTTCTCGGTCACCTGCCATGTTAGATTTTGCACAAGGTAAGAGAAAAAGATCTTGGGCTTTGTGACATTAGTGGTGAGTGTTAGTTATAGATCTAGATGAGACTAAAAGTTTAGCTAAGAAATCCCCACAGACAGCGCCAAATTGTTTGACCAAAAAATGTAAATCTTGGTTCAAATAATTAATTTCAGTTAATCATAGATTAATCTTAGTTAAGAATAACATCCTCAGATCTTGTAAATCAGAAAAGGTGGTTGAATGGCGTTTATGAGGACAATAATGAATCTATGTAATAAATGCCTTTTGCTATCAAGAACAGCAACAACGTATGTGATATTTAATAAATGACAATATAATGGCACTCATGTAATTAAGAGGAATGATTTAATCAGCGATAGGTGGAACAAAAGAACCTTCCACCTGACAATGATTAAACGATAGATCCTCAAGCGATTGAGGATACCTCAGATCTGACGAGAATCTTAGTGAAAAGTGAAGTCTTGTGTTGAGTGAAGTATGAATCTTTTTCAAAGTGTTGTTCTTACAATTGAGTATCACGTGCCTCTATTCTCACTCTTTTTCCTATTTATATGAAACATATTCCTAGTAAACACTAATAATACATACCCAAAGAATATCCACAGAATATTCTCTTTAATACCCTATTTCGAGCCGTTACAACTTCATTGACAGTGCTCGACCTCGACCACGATTATCACCTCCACCACGACTCATGTTGACTCTTCGGCTATGAGCTTTACTGCTTCCTGATCCACCTCGACTAACGGCGGCTCGAAAATCACTTCCTTAGTATTTTCTTATTTTAAATATTCTAGAGTGGATTTTGACTCATACGGTTACTATAAACAAGTTACTTTACTTATAATAGACTTTCGAGCATCTAACAACGTAAATTATTTTATCTATAAATATTCAAAAATTAGATCAATTATAAGATTATAAAATGATTAACAAGTCAGCTACATATTCTTGGAGACGAAGGGCAAACCAAATAAATAAAAACTTATAATTAAGTACAATCAAAGATAGCTATACCTTTGTCCTTTGGTTAGAGCACCCCGATAATTACAGTGAGGACCTGCCGGTGAATTTAAAAATAAACAAAAAAAAACGGGAATAAAAAGGTGGTCCATGAGATGGTGCAACCTGATGCAGCCACGTGCTACTGGTGCACGGGTAAAGTTAATAAAACATTATAATCAAGTAGAAAACTGATACTTTAATTAAATTATTAATTAAAAGCTGTTCTAAACACTGTCCTAAGAATATAGTGTTAAAGCATTCCCACGAACGAGTTGATAATTGTTTTTTCGACAGAAATTTAAAGTACAACAGATACCCTTTTAGATTTGATTTTTTTTTTTTTTGTGGAAAAATTCGCAAGAATTTTAATTTTTAATACATGCAACCTAATTTTCGCATATAATAATCCTTTTAAAATTCCTTTCTTCTTTTATTATTAACGTTTAACAAAATTGTTGCAAGGAGTCTTTTCGAGATAATGCATATATTAGTCGATTAAACAAGAAAAAAGCTATTCTCAAACATATAAAGAGATTTAAAGAGATAATAAAAGGTGAAAAGACAAAAATCCTTGGAAGTAGGAAGAAGGATCCATTCATGGAGGCGTGTAACGTGGAGCTGTGACAAACATTAGCACCTGGCGCATGTTAGAAAATCCTGTTTTTTCGCTTTATGAACTTTTTTGTTTTTTCCCGAGAGGAAAACTCGTCGTCGCTACAATCTCTATCATAGCCTACGCCTTTCGAGGAAGTATTTTATACGCATTGAATAAACCTCACGTGTAATAGTCTGCAAATCACACAAAGGATGTAAACCGCACTACGATAATCTTTAAAGTTGTGAAGATTACTGAGCTATATATATCTATAAAAAAAATTACTGAGCTACATAATATAAGTTTACGGACGAAGAAATATAAGTTGATACCCCCTCGAGATAAAGTAGCTCCGACATTGAACACCAAAAGAAATTATTTTAAAATAGATAAAAAAAATTCAGTAAATATCGTACGACTTGAATCTGAATTAATTGGATCCTAAAGCGCCACCGAATGAAAAAAAGGGGGGAAAAAAAGTGAACACCAGAAGAGACAAAACGAAATGCAGCCCCACGTTCAAGGTCAAGAGTCCTTGATTAATGGCCTCAAAATCTTTACCCGACCCGACTTGAATCTTTAACCGTAAGATCCTATCTCTAGCTTAATTAATTAAGAAGAGATTAATAAAAGTAACATAGGTTGGCGCATTACCCCATTAACCCTGGTAGACACAAGATATAGCCACTTTCTAGTGTCAGCAAATATCATTCATTCTATTATAAAAAAATATCAAATTATGATGGATATCTACTTTTCTTCCATGATATTATCTCAAATGTTTAATGACATATTCAATGACATATTTTTTATATTTAATGACATATTCAATGACATATTTTCTTTACTTTTCATGCCTATATAAAGGCCTTGTAATAATAGATAGGAAAATACACACAATTGAAGAAGAAATAAGAATTTCTTCTCCCTTTCTCTATATATCTCCTAACTTGTTTTTCCTTGTTCCATACTGTTACTTTGAGTTATATTTCATAACACGTTATCAGCACGAGACTCTACCGTCTCAAGAAGATCTTTGAGAAGACTAAGCAAATATGGATATCTCTCAAAGCAAACTTGAATCAAATTTTAATTGTAAAAATATTTGCTTAATTAATTCTTGTACGACACATACAATAATCAAAGAGAAGAAATATTTATCTCATTTAGGTATGTGTAAGGCAGATGTTACTATAATTTCTGATAGTAGTAATCTAATTGAAGGCTCTGGAAGAGCCACTATAACTCTGCCTAATGGAACAATACTTATCATAGAGAATGCAATGTTCTCCTCCAAGTCCAAGAGGAACTTGTTGAGTTTTAAAGATATCCGTCGAAATAGATTTCATATTGAGACAATAGATGAGAATAATATCGAATATCTTATCGTTACCAAGAATGTTTCTGGCCAGAAAAGGGTTATTGAGAAGTTCCCATCTTTATCTTGTGGCCTGTATTGGACAAGAATTAGTGCAATTGAGGCACATTCTGTCGTAAACCAAAAGGTTACTGATTCCAATACTTTTGTACTTTGGCATGATCGATTGGGACATCCTTGATCAATTATGATGAGACGAATTATAGAAAACTCAAATGGGCATCCATTAAAGAATTTAAAGATTCTTTTAAATAATGGATTTTCTTGCACTTCTTGTTATCAAGGAAAGTAATTATTAGACCATCACCAACAAAGGTTGGGATTGAGTCCCTTGCATTTTTGGAACGTATACAAGGGGATATTTGTGGACCTATTCACCCACCTAGTGGGTCGTTTAGGTATTTTATGTCTTAATAGACGCATCTTCTAGATGGTCTCATGTGTGCTATTGTCATCTCGCAACCTGGCATTTGCAAAATTGTCACGACCCGAAATTTCCACCTTCGGACCGTGATGGCGCCTAACATTTCACTTGCTATGCAAGCCAACGTTAGAATAATATTAATCAATTTTTAAATAATTCTTAAATAATTAATAATCAAAGAAATAAATGCGGAAGCAAATTTTGAAATATAGTGAATAATCCATAAAAATAATGGTGTCTGAATACTATCCCAGAATTGGTGTCACAAGTGCACGAGCTTCTAGAATAAATACAAATAAAGGTCTAAATAATATAAAGCTGTCTGGAAATAAACACACAGCTAAAGTAAAATAGACGGGGACTTCAGAACTGCGGACGCCATGCAGTTATACCTCAAGTTTCCTCCGAGTAGCTGAAATCCGAGCAAGTCTATGGTACGCCGCTGGGACCAACTCCGAAATCTGCACAAGAAGTGCAGAGTATAGTATCAGTACAACCGACTCCATGTACTGGTAAATACTGAGCCTAACCTCGACGAAGTAGTGACGAGGCTAAGGCGGTTCACTTACATTAACATGTACGCAATATTAATAACAACAACAAATAATAGAAATAAATCACGTAATTCATTTATAATAATTGAAGCCAACTCAGTAGTCATAGTCCATTATTATTTAAACCAATTATGTTGCAGCATGCAACCCGCTCTCACAATATATTCACATTTAATTCTGTTGCAGCGCGCAACCCGCTCTCCCAATATATGCCTTTTAATCAAGTCTGTCGTATATTTATTTCAATCAAATATATATAGACTTTTTAACAAGTCTGTTGCGGCATGCAATCAGATCCCCCAATATTGGCTTTTAATAAGTCTGTTGTATATTTATTTCAATCAAGTATATATAGACTTTTTAATAAGTCTGTAGCGGCGTGCAATCCGATCCCCCAATATTGACTTTTAATAAGTCTGTTGCGGCGTGCAATCCGATCCCCCAATATTGACTTTTAATAAGTCTATTATATATTTATTTCAATCAAGAATATATTGATCCCCCAATATATACATATACTTTCATTTCCGTTGCGGCGTGCAACCCGTTCCCCCAATATAATTTTAAACAACTCATAAATATAATAAAACTTACTCTAATAAATACCACGTCCAATGAGAAATTATTAAGAATCAAGGAACACAATAATTATAATTTATTTATGAAACAAACAATGACAAATAGCAAATTATTATGGAAATCAGGGAGAAAATAGGCAGTTTCAATTAAAACACATAATTCAAATAGCATATAACAATTAATGCAGGAATTCAAGAATTTATATTTGACAAAGAATATGAGAGAAATAATTATTATAATAATTAATTTATTATTTAAAATAATTTATAATTTTTTCAAGTAAGCAGGCAAACAATTATTTTCACCATGTATAGACACTCGTCACCTTGCCTATACGTCGTTCACATGCTTTTCACATAACAAATAATTTAAGGGTTCTATTCCCTCAAGTCAAGGTTAACCACGACACTTACCTCGCTTTGCAAATTCCAATCAATTACTCAACTACAGCTTTTCCTTTTAAACTTGTCCCCGAAAGCTTCAAATCTATTCACAAACAATTTGATATATTCAATACTAATCATAGGAATTAATTCCATATGAATTTATAAATTTTTCGGATAAAAATCCAAAATTTATTAAAAATATTCGACAGTGAGACCCATGTCTCAAATCCAGGAAAAGCTCGCGAAATCCGAACACCCGCTCCACTACGAGTTCAACCATACAAAAATTATCCAATTCTGATATCAAACGGACCTTCAAATCTTAAATTTTTGTTTTTGGAAGATTTTAGAAAAATCTGATTTTTTTTCCATAAATTCACGGATTCATGATATAAACGAGTATGGAATCATGAAATATAATCAATATAGGATAAGGAATACTTACCCCAATGTTTCCCGTGAAAATAGCCCAAACATTCACCTTAACCGAGCTCAAAAGCACCAAAATGAGTAAAAATATCGGACTCTTTGATATATACACTGCATATCGGACTCTTTGATATATACACTGCCCAGGCATTTCCGTACCTGCAGTGCCTGGCCTCGCACATGCGATCTCGCATCTGCGAGAAAAATCTCGCATCTGCGAAATGGGGCTGCCAGACGAGGCCTCGCATGCGCACCTGCGCTGCCTTCGCTTCTGCGATCATTTGGTCCGCTTCTGCTGACGCGCGGGTGCGTGCAGGTTTCCGCATCTGCAGACTTTTTCCCAGCCACGCCCGAGCGCATCTGCGATTGAAGGCTCGCACCTGCGAGAAAAATCCGTAGGTGCGATTACAGCATAAGGAAAAACATATAGATTTTGCTTAAGTCCAGTTCTTGATCCGATTTCAATCCGTATCACTCTCGAGGTACTCGAGACCCCGTACAAATATACCAACAAGTCCAATAACATAATACGGACTTACTCGGGGTCTCGTATTACGTCAAACAACGTTGAAATTACAATTCACACACCGATTCAAACTTTGAGTTTTAAACTTTTCAATTTGCAAATCTCGTGCCAAAACATATTAAATGAATCCGGAATGACTTCAAATTTGGCACACAAGTCATAAATGACATAACAGAGCTGTTCAAATTTTCAGAATCGAATACCGGCTCCGATATCTAAAAGTCAACCCCGTGGTCAAACTTGGAAATCTTTAGCCTTTAAATTGCTAGTTCCGCTAAATGGTCATAACTTTAGCTAGGGACCTCCAAATGAAATTTCGGGCATACGCCCTAGTCTTAAATCACGATACGGAGCTACCGTAAGTGTCAAAATACTGATCCACGTGTTTGCTAAAAATATTGCCCAAAGTCAACTTAGTTGAGTTTTAAATCTCTATTTCATATTTTAATCCATTTTTCACATAAAAACTTTCCGAAAAATTCTACTGACTGCACACGCAAGCCGACGAATGATATGTTTCTTTTTAAGGTCTTAGAACACATAATTACTTATTAAATTTAAAGATGATATTTTGGGTCGTCACATTATCCACCTCTAAAACAAACGTTCGTCCTTTAACGGAGTTAGAAAAAGTACCTAAGCTGGAGAAAAGGTATGGATATTTACTCCGCATGTCCGATTCGGACTCCCAGGTAGATGCCTCTACCGGCTGAACTCTCCACTGCACCCGAACTGAAGGATAACTCTTAGACCTCAACTGTCGGACTTGCCGGGCTAGAATAGCCACCGGCTCCTCCTTGTAAGTCAAATCTTTGTCCAATTGGACTGAGCTGAAATCTAACACATGGGACGGATCACCGTGATATTTCCGGAGCATAGACACATGGAACACCGGATGAACCGCTGATAAACTAGGTAGTAATGCAAGCTTGTAGGCTACTTCACCTATCCTTTCAAGAATTTCAAAGGGTCTGATATACATAGGGCTCAACTTGCCCTTCTTCCCGAACCTCATTACACCTTTCATAGGTGAAACCCAGAGCAATATTCTTTCTCCAACCATGAATGCGATATCACGAACTTTACGGTCGGCATAACTCATTTTCCTAGGCTGAGCTGTGCAAAGTCGATACTGAATAATCTTAACCTTATCCAAGGCATCCTGTACCAAATCGGTACCCAACAACCGAGCCTCTCCTGGTTCAAACCAACCAACTGGCGATCGACATCGCCTTCCGTATAATGCCTCATATGGAGCCATCTGAATGTTAGACTGGTAGCTATTATTATAAGCAAACTCCGCAAGTAGCAATCTTTCTGGGTCAATCTGGTCAATGGGCTTGCTATAGATGAAAACCCTTCTACGAACCGACGATAATAACCTACTAAGCCCAGGAAACTCCGAATCTCTATAACTGAAGTAGGCCTAGGCCAATTCTGAACAACCTCAATCTTCTTAGGATCCATCTTTATGCCTTCTACCGATACAACATGCCCCAAAAAGGCAACTGAGTCTAACTAGAACTCACATTTTGAAAACTTGGCATATAACTGATTATTCTTCAAGGTGTGAAGCACACTTCGAAGATGCTGCTCATGCTCCTCTCGACTGCTGGAGTAAATCAAGATATCATCAATGAATACAACCACAAAAGATTCCAAATAAGGCTTGAACACCTGATTTATCAAATCCATAAATGCTGCTGGAGCATTTGTCAACCCAAATGACATCACTAGGAACTTGTAATGCCCATACCAAGTCCGAAAAGCTGTCTTAGGGACATCAGATGCCCTAATCTTCAACTGATGGTAACCAGATCTCAAATCAATCTTCGAAAATACCTTGGCACCCTGAAGCTGATCAAATAAGTCATTAATTCTTGGCAGCGGATATTTGTTTTTGATAGTGGCTTTGTTCAACTGCCGATAGTCTATACACATCCGCATAGAGCCATCCTTCTTCTTTACAAATAATACTGGTGCACCCCAGGGCGAGACACTAGGTCTAATGAATCCCTGATCAAGCAAGTCTTGTAACTGCTTTTTCAATTCTTTCAACTCCAGCGGGGCCATACGGTATGGTGGAATAGAAATGGGCTGAGTGCCCGGAGCCAGATCAATACAGAAGCCAATATCTCTGTCGGGTGGCATCCCCGACAAATCTGCAGGAAATACTTCTGGAAATTCACGAACAACTGGTGCTGACTCCATAGAAGGGACATCCGCACTGGGATCGCAAATATAAGCCAAATAGGCTAGACACCCTTTCTTTACCATACGCCGAGCTTTCATATAAGAAATAACCCTGCTGGCAGAATGACCATGAGTTCCTTTCCACTCTAACCGAGGTAACCCTGGCATAGCTAGGGTCACTATCTTGGCATGACAATCCAATATATCATGATAAGGGGACAGCCAATCTATACCCAAAATGACATCAAAATCTACCATATCAAGAAGTAGAAAATCCACACTAGTCTCAAGATTACCAATAGTAACCACACACGAATGATAGACATGATCTACTACAACAGAGTCTCCCACCGGTGTAGATACACACACAGAAGCACTCAGAGAATCACAAGGCACAACCAAATATGAAGCAAAATAGGAGGACACATAGGAATAAGTAGATCCTGGATCAAATAGAACTGAAGCAACTCTATGGCAAACTGGAATAATACCTGTGATCACAGCATCAGAGGACTTGGCCTCAGGCCTAGCTAGAAAAGCATAAAATCGGGGCTAGGCCCCACCACTCTGAACTGTGTCCCTGGGACGGCCTCTAACTGGCTGGCCTCCACCTCTAACGGTCTGACCTCTACCTCTAATGGCCTGACCTCCACCACTAATAGACTGACCTCCACCTCTAGCTGCTTGACCCCTACCTCTGGCTGGATGAGCAGGCGGTGAAGCAACCGGTGCCGGTATGATGGCACGAGAATCTGCCGAGATATGTTACTCGCCAATCTAGGGCAATACCTCCTGATGTGACCAATGTTCCCACACTCATAACACCCATCCTGATGTCGTGGCTACTGAAGCTGAAGCTGACCCAAATGGGCCGGATAACCACTGTAGTAACTCTGGAGTGGTGGTGCACTGATAGAAGCTGAACGTGCACTGAATACTGGCTGCCCAGAGTAAGTCATAATAGGACCGTGACTTCCTGAAGCACCGGGAGATGCATGAAGTGCTGAATGAAATGGTCTGGCAGGATGACCCCTACCAAAATTACCCCTGCCTCAAGACGAGGCACCACTGAAACCATCAAACTGACGAGGCCTCTTATCGGACCTATGCCCTCCCTCCTATGCAAGAACCATCTCGATCCTCCTTACGACATTAGCAGCCGCCTGAAAAGAAATCTCACTTTCGGTCTCCTTGGCCATCTGAAGTCTGATAGGGTGAGTGAGTCCTTCAATATACCTCCTCACTCTCTCTCCCTCCGTAGGTAGTAAAAGGAGAGCATGATAGGCCAAATCCACAAAACGGGACTCATACTGAGTAACAATCATACTGCTCTGCTGTAGACGCTCTAATTGCTTGCGGAATTCCTCTCTCAGTGTGATAGGGAGGAACTTCTCCAGAAATAGCTGAGAGAACTGCTCCCAGGTAAGTGCAGGCGATCCGACTGGTCGGGTCAATGTATAATTTCTCCACCACCTCTTGGAGGAACCCGTCATCTGAAATACAGCAAAATCAACCCCATTGGTCTCAACTATACCCATGTCCCGCAGCACCTCGTAACAACATTCAAGATAATCCTGTGGGTCCTCAGAAGGTATACCACTGAAGTGAACTAGAAAGAGATTAGTAAACTTATCCAGTCTCAATAAGTTCTCAAAAGACATGGCGGGCCGATCAGCGGTCTGTGCCACAACAACTGGCTGAACTACCTTAACTGGCGGGGTTGTTGGAGCTTGATTCTGGGGAGCCATCTGCTTCGGAACGGGAGTAGTGGGAGTTTATGCTCCTCCCCCATCCTGTGAGACGGCTGGTGCCACTGAAAATGTACAATTTTGGGCCACGCCATCCATAAGACTTACCAAACGGACTAGAGCATCCTAAAGTACTGGAGTGGCTATGAATCCTTCCGGGGCCTGAACTGGTCCAACTGGTACATTTTGAACTGGAACCTCCTCCTGAAGGTCCACCTAAGGTTCTTCAACAGTTGCAGCTGCTCGAGCTCTGGACTGAGCTATACCTCGGCCTCTGCCTCGGCCTCTACCCCTAGCCGTAGTTGCCACCGGGGGTTCTGGTCCCTGCCCATCAGTAGAGGTATTACATGTTCTCACCATCTGCGAGAGAATAAGAGTAGAAGAGTTCAATCAGTATTGAGAAAGCAAATTTGCACGACAAAGAAGAATAGAAGTGAAACTTGTTCCTAAACTTCATAGCCTATAGAAGATAAGCACAGATGTCTCTGTACCGATCCTTCAGACTCTACTAAGCTTGCTCGTAAATCATGAGACTTAGGCAACCTAGTGCTCTGATACCAACTGTCACGACCCAAAATTTCTCACCGACGGGACCGTGATGGCGCCTACCATTTCACTTGCTAGGCAAGCCAACGTTAGAAAATCATTAAACCAATTCCTTATTTTCATTCAGTAAATTATTAATAATCAAAGAAACAAATGCGAAGCAAATTTTGAAATATAGTGAATAATCCATAAAAATAACGCTGTCTAAATACTATTCCAGAATTGATGTCACAAGTGCATGAGCTTCTAGAATAAATAGAAATAAAGGTCTGAATAAAATAAAGTTATCTGAAAATAAACACACATCTAAAGTAAAATAGACGGGGACTTCAGAACTGCGGACGCCATGCAGTTATACTTCAAGTCTCCTCCGAGTAGCTGAAATCCGAGCAAGTCTATGGTACGCCGCTGGGACCAACTCCGAAATCTGCACAAGAAGTGCAGAGTGTAGTATCGGTACAACCGACCCCATGTACTGGTAAATACTAAGCCTAACCTCGACGAAGTAGTGACGAGGCTAAGGCGGTTCACTTACATTAACATGTACGCAATATTAATAACAACAACAAATAATAGAAATAAATCACGTAATTTATTTATAATAATTGAAGCCAACTCAGTAGTCATAATCCATTATTATTTCAACCAATTATGTTGCAGCGTGCAATCCGCTCTCACAATATATTCACATTGAATTCTGTTGTAGCGTACAACCCGCTCTCCCAATATATGCCTTTTAATCAAATCTGTCATATATTTATTTCAATCAAGTATATATACACTTACCTCGCTTTGCAAATTCCAATCAATTACTCAACTACAGCTTTTCCTTTTAAACTTGTCCCTGAAAGCTTCAAATCAATTCACAAATAATTCGATATATTCAATACTAATCATAAAAATTAATTCCATATGAATTTATAAATTTTCCGGATAAAAATCTGAAATTTATTAAAATATTTGACAGTGGGACCCACGTCTCAAATCTCGAAAAAACTTGCGAAATCCAAACACCCGTTCAGCTACGAGTTCAACCATATAAAAATTATCCAATTCCGATATCAAACGGACCTTCAAATCTTAAATTTTCGTTTTTGGAAGATTTTAGAAAAATCTATTTTTTCTTCCATAAATTTACGGATTCATGATATAAACGAGTATGGAATCATGAAATATAATCAATATAGGATAAGGAACACTTACCCCAATATTTTCCGTGAAAATCGCCCAAATATTTGCCTTAACCGAGCTCAAAATGATCAAAATGAGTAAAAATATCGGACTCTTTGATATATACACTGCCCAGGCATTTTCGCACCTGCGGTGCCTGGGCTCGCCCATGCGAGCTCGCATCTGCGAAATGGGGCTGCCAGGCGAGGCCTCGCACATGCGGAGGAAAAATGCGCACCTATGCTGCCTTCGCTTCTACAATCCTTTGGTCCGCTTCCGCACCTGTGGACTTTTGCCCAGCCACGCCCGGCCGCATCTGCGAGCTCGCACCTGCGAGAAAAATCCGCAGGTGCTATTACAGCAGAAGGAAAAAAAATACAGATTTTGCTTATGTCCAATTCTTGATCCGATTTCAATCCGTATCACTCTCGGGGTACTAGGGACCCCGTACGAATATACCAACAAGTCCAATAACATAATACTGACTTACTCGGGGTCTCGTATCATGTTAAACAACGCTGAAATTACAATTCACACACCGATTCAAACTTTGAGTTTTAAACTTTTTAATTTGCAAATCTCGTGCCAAAACATATTAAATGAATCCAGAATGACTTCAAATTTGGCACACAAGTCATAAATGACATAACGGAGTTGTTCAAATTTCCATAATCGGATTCTGGCTCCGATATCAAAAAGTCAACCCTGTGGTCAAACTTGGAAATCTTTAGCCTTTAAATTGCTAGTTTCGTTAAATGGTCATAACTTGAGCTAGGGACATCCAAATTAAATTTCGGGCATACGCCCAAGTCCCAAATCATGATACTGAACTACCGGAACTGTCAAAATACTGACCAAAGTCAACTCAGTTTAGTTTTAAAGCTCTATTTCACATTTGCTAAAAATATTGACCAAAGTCAACTCAGTTTAGTTTTAAAGCTCTATTTCACATTTTAATCCATTTTTTACATGAAAACTTTCTGGAAAATTCTACGGACTGCGCACGCAAGCCGAGGAATGATAAATGGTACTTTTCGAGGTCTTAGAACACAGAATTACTTATTAAATTTAAATATGACATTTTGGGTCATCACAAAAATTAATGGCACAAATAATTCGACTACGGGCACAGTTTCCCGATAATCCAATTAAGTCTATTCGACTTGATAATGCTGCTGAGTTTTCATCCCAAGCATTTAATGATTAGTTCTTATCAATTGAGATAAAAGTGGAACATCCGGTAGCTCATGTTCACACTCAAAATGGCCTTGCAGAGTCTTTGATTAAACGTCTACAATTGATAGCAAGACCATTACTCATGAAAATGAAATTACCCACCTCTGTTTGGGGTCATGCCATTTTGCATGCAGCAATACTAATTCGTCTCAAACCGACAAATTATCATAAATATTCTTCGTTGCAATTAGTTTTGAGTCATGAACCTAATATATCCCATCTAAGAATTTTTGGATACGATGTATATGTGCATGTAGCACCACCATATCGCACCAAGATGGGTCTCCAAAGAAGGTTTGGAATATATGTTGGGTTTGAATCACCCTCCATTATTCGCTACCTTGAAATATTAACAGGAGATTTGTTCACTGCTCGATTTGCATATTGTCGATTCGATGAGGCATTTTTCCTAAAATTAGGGGGAGAAATTGGTGAAACCAAACGTGAAATTTTGTGAAAAAATACATCATTGTCTCATCTTGATCCACATGCCTCTATTTGTGAAAAAGAGGTGCAAAAGATTATCCATTTGCAGAAAATAGCAAATCAAATGCCAGATGTATTTACGGATCTGAAAAGGATAACGAAATCACATATCCCTGCAGAGAATGTTCCAATCTGTATTGATGTCCCTGCTGGACAATCTTCTAGTGTTATAGCTAATAAGTCAAAAGCATGCCTAAAGCGTGGTAGACCGTTGGGTTCTAAGGATCGAAATTCTAGAAAAAGGAAAATAAATGATCAAGATGACACTACGAATGAGTCTCATAAAGAAACTCATGATTTAACCAATCCTCAAATTCATGAGGAAATCAATGAGCCTGAGACTCAAGAAAATAAAGAACTATCAATAAACCCAATCGATATTGAGACAGATTTGAATCGATTGAATATAGTTGTGGATTATGTATTTGCATATAATGTTGCATCTAGCATTATGCAAGATAATGAGGATCTTGAACCTCAATCCGTTGGAAAATGTCGACAAAGACATGATTGGCCAAAATGGCAAGAAGCAATCCAATCTGAGTTGGATTCACTTGCGAAACGTGAAGTTTTTGGGTCTGTAGTCCAAACACCTAATGGTGTTAAACCTGTTGGCTATAAATGGTTCTTTGTACGTAAAAGGAATTAGAAAAATGAGGTATAAAGATATAAGGCACGCCTTGTTGCACAAGGATTTTCACAAAGGCCTGGTGTCGATTATGAAGAGACGTATTCTCCTGTTATGGATGCTATAACATTCTGTTATCTCATTAGTCTTGCTGTCCATGAAAAGCTTGACATGCATTTAATGGATGTGGTTATAGCCTACCTTTATGACTCACTTGATAAAGAGATATACATGAAAATTTCCGAGGGATTTAAAATGCCTGACGCACAAAATTCAAAGTCCAAAAAAATATTTTCAATCAAATTGCAAAGATCTTTGTATGGTCTAAAGCAATCAGGAAGAATGTGGTATAACCGCCTTAGTGAATATTTATTAAATAAAGGTTATATAAATGATTCCATTTGTCCGTGTATTTTTATAAAGAAAATAATATTGGATTTTGTTGTACTTGCCATATATGTTGATGACATAAACCTTATTGGAACTCCTACAAAACTCCAAAAGGCAAATGATTATTTAAAGAAGGAATTCGAGATGAAAGATCTCGGAAAGACAAAATTATGTCTCGGTTTGCAAATTAAACATTTGGCAAATGGGATTTTTGTTCATAAATCTGCCCACATAGAAAAGGTATTGAAACGGTTTTACATGGATGGAGCACATCCATTAAGTACTCCGATAATTGTTCGATCACTTGATGTGAATAAGGACCCGTTCCGACCTCAAGGAAAGAATGAAGAGCTTCTTGGTCCTAAAGTACCATATCTTAGTGCAATTGGTGCACTAATGTGTCTTGCTAATACTACAAGGCCTGAAATAACTTTTTCAGTTAATGTCTTAGTAAGATATAGTTGTGCTCCTACAAGGAGACATTGGAATGGAATCAAACACATATTGCGGTATCTAAAAGGGACTACCGATATGGGCTTATTTTATGGCAATGATCGCAGTCCCGATCTTGTTGGCTATGCCGATGCCGGGTATTTATCTGACCCACACAAGGCTCGATCTCAAACAGGCTATGTGTTTACATGTGAGGCACTGCAATATCTTGGCGGTCGACTAAGAAATCAATTGTGGCTACTTCATCTAATCATGCTGAGATAATTGCTATTCATGAAGCAAGTCGAGAATGTGTATAGTTGAAGTCTGTAATACACCTTATTTGAGACAAATGTGGTTTGAAGTGTGACAAACTACCCACAATTTTGTATGAAGACAATGCAGCATGCATAGCTCAATTGAATGGAGGATTCATAAAAGGAGATAGAACAAAACACATTTCACCAAAGTTATTTTTCACACATGATCTTCAAAAGAATGGTGATATCAGTGTGCAACAGCTCCATTCAAGTGATAATATAGCTGATTTGTTCACCAAATCTCTACCGACGTCAACCTTTAAGAAACTAGTATAAAAGATTGGGATGCGAAGGCTCAAGGATATGAATTGATGCTCTCATCAGGGAGAGTTAATACGCGGTGTACTCTTTTTTGCAAGGTTTTTAATAAGGCAACCAAAAAGTGTATTACAAAACATATGTACTCTTTTTCCTTCACTAGGATTTTTTTTCTAATAAGGTTTTAACGAGGCACATTATCTATGGACATCCAAGGGGGAGTGTTATAAGAAATATCAAATTATGGTGGATGTTTACTCTTCCTCCACGATCTTCATCTCAAATGTTTAATGATATATTGAATGACATATTTTTTTATGTTTAATGACATATTTTCTTCACTTTGCATGCCTATATAAAGGCCTTGTAATAGATAGGAAAATACACACAATTGAAGAAGAAATAAGAATCTCTTCTCTCTTTCTCTATATATCTCTTAACTTGTTTTTCCTTGTTCTGTATTGTTACTTTGAATTATATTTCATAACCCATTCTGTTTAATTTGCATTTACAAGATGGTCATGTGGAAAAAGGTTGAAAAAATGATACTGTATAGTCGCTGTAAAAATAATAGTCGAAATAATATATAAAATATATATATATATATATATATATATATATATATATATATATATATATATATATATATATATATATATATTATATACAAAAATTATATAAATTTTATACACTTTTTTGGCTACAGATATAAATAATTTCTGGCGCGAGCTAAAAGTAATAATATCCCAAAAAAGTTCTACTCCTTTTCCTAGTGTTCCGTGCTTTTAGGCAATATGAGAACCTTTACCAATTGTTCACTGCAGAAGTATAACCATAAAATATAACGAATTAATGGTTAATACTTTTAGAGCATGTTTGAAAAGTCACCTAAGAATTGAATTTGGGTGTAATTATATAATTTGATATTTATCTGGCCAAGTAATTACTTGGTCGCATGAAATTGGGTGTAATTAGAGAGATGTAATTACACTCTCTAATTTTCAAGTGGATGTGAGAATTGGTGGTAATTATATTATGTACTTACAAGGTTACTTTTTAATTTCTTTTCTTTTTGTTTTTGTTTTTAATTTATTTTCTTTATAAAATTTTATTTCCATTATTTTAATTTCTTTTTATTTTAAGTTTTTATTTGTACTTTTTAATTTTAAAATACATTTTCTTTGTATATTATTTATCTTTTATTTCTCTACCTTTACTTCTTGTGATTCTATGTAATTATTTGTATATTTTATATCATATTTATTTTATTTTCTTTATTTAGCGTAATTGCTCGTATATTTTTACTTTTTAATATCGTATATTTATTTTATTTTCTTTAATTGCTCGTGTATTTATTTTCTTTATATCTGTCACTTTTGGACAAGTGTGGGTTGCTCTAGTGGTGAGCACCCTCTACTTCCAACCAAGAGGTTGTGAGTTCGAGTCACCCCAAGAGCAAGGTGGGGAGTTCTTGGAGGGAGGGGGCCAAGGGTCTATCGGAAACAGCATCTCTACCCCAGGGTAGGGGTAAGGTCTGCGTACAAACTACCCTCCCCAGACCCCACTAATAAAATTATACTGGGTTGTTGTTATTGTTGTTGTATTTAGCGTAACTACATTATTATTCTAGTTTTTGAAACTACACCTCCTAATATTAGAAATAATGAGTCATTAACAAACTTGGCATATAATGAGTGATGTCATTAAAGTAGAATTTCGTTGTTGAATGAGGTTATAAACTTATTATGTTTCCTAATTTTAAGTTGTAATGAAACTTATTTTTATTATGTTGGAATTTGACATTTGTTAAAGTTCTTTTTTGGAATTTTGAAATTGCATTATATTTATGGTTTCAATTACTTGTTTTAGTAATATTGGTTTGTTATTTCATATTGCATGCTGTTCATTTTTTAGTTAGAATTGATAGATTAGTTTTGTCGAACATTTGTATAATGTTATGACATTATATTTATAAATTGTGATGACCCAAAATATTATCTTTAAATTTAATAAGTAATTCTGTGTTCTAAGACCTCGAAAAGCATCATGTATCATTCCAGAAAGTTTTTATGTGAAAAATGGATTAAAATGTAAAATAGAGCTTCAAAACTCAATTGAGTTGACATTGGTCAATATTTTGGGCAAACGGACCCGGATTAGTGTTTTGACAATTCCAGTAGGTCCGTATCGTGATTTGGGACTTGGAGTATGCCCGGAATCGAATTCCGAGGTCCTTAGCCTGAGATATGGAATTTTGATGAAAAACTAAAAGCTTGAAAGCTTAATAATTTCTAAGAAATTACTGATGTTGGATTTATTGACCTTCGAGTTGGTGTTCGATTCGTAGTTCTAAGTGTTATTTTGGCAATTTGATCGTGCGAGCAAGTTCGTATGATGTTTTTAGACTTGTGTGCATGTTTGGTTTGGTGCCCCGAGGGCTCGGGTGAGTTTCGAATAGGCCACGGGATATTTTGGACTTTGAAAATCTGGTATTTTGCTGCAGCAGGTGTTCTGGCATGTCCTTCTTCGCGTTCGCAAAGGTACTCTCGCGAACGCGAAGAGTGAACTGGGCAGCTGAAGTTTTCTTCTTCGCGAACGTGAAGGCTTTGTCATGAACGCGAAGCGATGGGGGTGTTACCCTTCGCGAACGCGACCATCTCCTCGTGAACGCGTAGTGTTAGGCACACCTGGGGAAGGGTTGATCATTCCTTTATCGCGAACGTGAGCAATGCCTCACGAACGCGAAGGCCAGGGGGAAAAAGCCTTCGCGAACACGAAGGAGGACTCGCGAACATGAAAGCCACGCACTGCTACTCATCGCGAACGCGACAGGCCCTTCGCGAACGTGAAGAAGGCCTAACGCCTGTGACTTAAAACAGAACCAAAATGGGATTTTTCCCATTTTTCACAAACCCTCAATTAGAACTCGCCTTAGGGGCGATTTCAAAGGAGTTTTTCATGATTTCGAACTGGGCAAGTGTTCTTTATCATATAATGATTGTATTTCATAAATCTAAGTCTATATTCATCATTTATTTCGAATTTAGATGGAAGAAATTGAAATTTTTATAAAATCTTCCAAAAACGAAAATTTAAGATTTGAAGGTCCATTTGACATCGAAATTTGATAAATTTTGTATGGTTGGAATCGTATTGGAACGGGTATTTGGATTTCGTAAGTTTTTCTGAGATTTGAGATGTGGATCCCACTATCAAATATTTTAATAAATTTCAGATTTTTTATCCGGAAAATTAGTAAATTCATATGAAATTAATTCCTATTATTCGTATTGAATATATCAAATTGTTTATAAATAGATTTGAAGCTTTTGGAGACAAATTTAAAAGGAAAAGCTGTGGTTGAGTAATTGATTGAAATTTGCAAAGCGAGGTAAGTGTCGTGGTTAATCTTGACTTGAGGAAATAGAACCTTTAAATTATTTGTTATGCGAATTGCATGTAAACGATGTATAGGCGAGGTGACGAGTGTCTATACGTCGTCAAATTAATTGTTTGCCTGCTTACTTGAAAAATTATAAATTATTTTAAATCATGAATTAATTATTATAATAATTATTTCTCTCCTATTCTTTGTCAAATATTAATTCTTGAATTCCTGCATTAATTGTTGCATGCTATTTGAATTATGTGCCTTAATTGTTATTTGTCATTTAGCATATTAAATATTAAACTGCATATTTTCTCTCTGATTTCCATAATAATTTGTTATTTGCCTTTGTTTGTTTCATAATTAAATCATAATTATTGTATGCTTGTTGCCTTATAATTTTATATTAATGGTTACATTTATTGGGATAATTTCTTCTATAAGAATTGGTAAATGAATATGTTGGAGGAGCGGGTTGCACGCCGCAACATGATTGATTATAATGAATATATTGGAGGATCGGGTTGCACGCGCAACAGAATTAATTATAATGAATATATTGGAGGATCGGGTTGTACGCCGCAACAGACTTATTAAAAGTCCATATTGGAGGATCCGGTTGCACACCGCAACAGACTTATTTAAAAGTCAACATACAGATATATTATGGGATCGGGTTACACGCCGCAACAAACTTGATTAAAATAAATATATTGGAGGAGCGGGTTGCACGCCGTAACAGAACCGAATGTGAATCTATTGTGAGAGCGGGTTGCACGTTGCAACAGAATTGAATGTGAATATATTGTGAGAGCGGGTTGCACGCTGCAACAGAATTGATGGAAATGATAATTGGTTATGACTGCTGAGTTGGATTCAATTATTATAAATGAGTTACCTGATTTATTTCTATTATTGTTGTTGTTACTAATATTGCGTACATGTAATGTAAGTGACCCGCCTTAGCCTCGTCACTACTTCGTCGAGGTTAGGCTCAACACTTAACAGTACATGGGGTCGGTTGTACTGATACTACACTTTGCACTTCTTTTGCAGATTTTGGAGTTGGTCCCTGCGGCGTACCATAGACTTGCTCGGATTTCAGCTACCAGAGGAGATTTGAGGTATAACTGCATGGCGTCCGCAGTTCTGAAATCCCCGTTTTCTTTACTTTAGCTATGTGTTTATTTTAAGACAGTTTTATTTTATTCAGACCTTTATTTGTATTTATTCTAGAAGCTCGTACACTTGTTACACCAATTCTGGGATGGTATTTAGACACTGTTGTCTTTTATGGATTATTCACTATATTTCAGACGTTAGTTCTGCAATTGTTCTCTGTTATTAATAAATTTAAAAATTGTTTTAAAAATAGATAATATTATTCTAACGTTGGCTTGCCTAGCAAGTGAAATGTTAGGCGCCATCACGGTCCGAAGGTGGGAATTTCGGGTCGTGACAGTTGGTATCAGAGCACTAGGTTACATAGGTCTCACGAGTCACGAGCAAGCTTAGTAGAGTCTGAAGGATCGGTACGGAGACGTCTGTACTTATCTCTCAGAGGCTATGAAGTTTAGGAACAATATCACTTCTTTCTTATTCTGTCGTGCGATTTTATTCTATCATCGATGATTGAACCATTCTACTCTTATTCTCTCGCAGATGGTGAGAACACGTAATACCTCTACCGATGGACAGGGACTAGAACCCCCGGTAGCAACTATGGCCAGGGGTAGAGGTCGAGGTCGAGGTCGAGGTCGAGGTCGTGCTAGAGGCCGAGGTAGAGCTCAGTCCAGAGCTCGAGTAGTTGCACCTGTTGAAGAACCTAAGGTAGACCTTCAAGAGGAGGTTCCAGTTCAGAATGTACCAGCTGGACCAGTTCAGGTCCCGGAAGGATTCATAGCTACTCCAGTGCTTTAGGACGCTCTAGTCCGTTTGGTGAGTCTTATGGAGGGCGTGGCCTAGAATGGTACATTTCCAATGGAACCATCCATTTCACAGGCTGGGGGAGGAGCACAAACTCCCACTACTCCCGCTCCGGAGCAGATGGCTCCCCAGAATTAGGCTCCAGCAGCCACGTCAGTTGGGGTAGTTCAGTCAGTTGTTGCGGCACAGACCGGTGATAGGCCCGCCATGTCTTTTGAGACCTTATTGAGACTGGATAAGTTTATCAAGCTCTTTCTAGTTCACTTCAGTGGTACACCTTCTGAGGACCCACAGAATTATCTTGAACGCTGCCACGAGGTGCTGCGGAACATGGGTATAGTTGAGACCAATGGGGTTGATTTTGCTGTATTTTAGATGACGGGTTCCGCCAGGAGATGGTGGAGGGATTATACATTGACTAGATCAGCTGGATTGCCTGCACTTACCTGGGAGAAGTTCTCTTAGTTATTTCTAGAGAAGTTCCTTCCTATCACACTGAGGGAGGAATTTCGCAAGCAATTTGAGCGTCTACAGCAGGGCAGTATGACTGTTACTCAGTATGAGTCCCGTTTTATATATTTGGCCTGTCATGCTCTCCTTTTACCACCTACAGAGGGAGAGAGAGAGAGAGGAGGAGGAGGTTTATTGAGGGACCCACTCACCCTATCAGACTTCAGATGGCCAAGAAGACCGGAAGTGAGATTTCTTTTCAGGCAGCTGCTAATGTCACAAGGAGAATCGATATGGTTCTTGCACAGGAAAGAAGGCAGAGGTCCGATAAGAGGCCTCGTCAGTTATGTGGTTTCAGTGGTGCCTCATCTGGAGGCAGGGGTAATTTTGGTAGGGATCATCCTCCCAGACCATTTCATTCAGCACTTCATGCATCTCCCGGTGCTTCAGGGAGTCACGATCCTATTATGCCTTACTCTGGGCAGCCAGCATTCAGTGCATATTCAGCTCCTATCAGTGCACCACCACTCCAAAGTTACTACAACGGTTATCCGGCCCATTTGGGATAGCTTCAGCAGCCACAGTATCAGGATGGGTGCTATGAGTGTGGGAACATTGGTCACATCAGGAGGTATTGCCCTAGATTGGCGAGTAACAGATCTCGGCAAGATTCTCGTGCCATCATACCAGAACCGATTGCTTCACCGCCTGCTCAGCCAGATAGAGGTAGGGGTCAGGCAGCTAGAGGTGGAGGTTAGGCTATTAGAGGTGGAGGTCAGGCCATTAGAGGTGGAGGTCAGACTGTTAGAGGTGGAGGCCAGCTAGTCAGAGGCAATCCCAGGGACGCAGTTCAGAGTGGTGGGGCCCAGCCCCGATTTTATGCTTTTTCAGCTAGACCTGAGGCTGAGTCATCTGATGTTGTGATCACAAGTATTATTCCAGTTTTCCATAGAGATGCTTCAGTTCTATTTGATCCAGGATCTACTTATTCCTATGTGTCCTCCTATTTTGCTTCATATTTGGTTGTGCCTTGTGATTCTCTGAGTGCTTCTGTGTGTGTATCTACACCGGTGGGAGACTCTGTTGTAGTATATCATGTCTATCATTCGTGTGTGGTTACTATTGGTAATCTTGAGACTAGTGTGGATCTTCTACTTCTTGATATGATAGATTTTGACGTCATCTTGGGTATGGATTGGTTGTCCCCTTATCATGTTATATTGGATTGTCATGCCAAGACAGTGACCTTAGCTATGCCGGGGTTACCTCGGTTAGAGTGGAAAGGAACTCCTGGTCATTCTTCCAGCAGGGTTATTTCTTATATGAAAGCTCGACGTATGGTAGAGAAAGGGTGTCTAGCCTATTTGGCTTATATTCGCGATCCCAGTGCGGATGTCCCTTCTATGGACTCAGTACTAGTTGTTCGTGAATTTCCAAAAGTATCTCCTGTAGATCTGCCGGGGATGCCACCCGACAGAGATATTGACTTTTGTATTGATTTGGCTCCGGGCAGTCAACCCATTTCTATTCCACCATACCATATGGCCCCGCTAGAGTTGAAAGAATTGAAAGAGCAATTACAATACTTGCTTGATCAGGGATTCATTAGACCTAGTGTCTCACCCTAGGATGCACCAATATTATTTGTAAAGAAGAAAGATGGCTCTATGTGGATGTGTATAGACTATCGGCAGTTGAACAAGGCCACTATCAAAAACAAATATCCGCTGCCAAGAATTGATGACTTATTTGATCAACTTCATGGTGTCAAGGTATTTTCGAAAATTGATTTGAGGTCTGGTTACCATCAGTTGAAGATTAGGGCATCTGATGTCCCTAAAACAGCTTTTCGAACTCAGTATGGGCATTACGAATTCCTAGTGATGTCATTTGGGTTGACAAATGCCCCAGCAGCATTTATGGATTTGATGAATCGGGTGTTCAAGCCTTATTTGGATTCTTTTGTGGTTGTATTCATTAATGATATCTTGATTTACTCCAGCAGTCGAGAGGAACATGAGCAGCATCTTCGAAGTGTGCTTCACATCTTGAAGAATAATTAGTTATATGCCAAGTTTTCAAAATGTGAGTTTTGGTTAGACTCAGTTGCCTTTTGGGGGCATGTTGTATCGACAGAAGGCATAAAGGTGGATCCTAAGAAGATTGAGGCTATTCAGAATTGGCCTAGACCTATTTCAGTTACAGAGATTCGGAGTTTCCTGGGTTTAGCAGGTTATTATCGTCGGTTCGTGGAAAGGTTTTCATCTATACCAAGCCCATTGACCAGATTGACCCAGAAAGGTGTCCCATTCGGATGGTTAGATGAGCGTGAGTTGAGCTTTCAGAAGCTCAAGACCGCTTTGACTACGGCGCCAGTGTTGGTGTTACCCATAGGTTCAGGATCGTATACGGTATATTGTGATACATCTCACATTGGGCTTGGTGCAGTATTAATGCAAGATGGCAAGGTAATTGCATATGCGTCGCGGCAGTTGAAAGTTCACGAGAAGAATTATCCTATTCATGACATAGAATTGGCAGCCATTGTTCATGCGCTGAAGATTTGGAGGCATTACCTCTACGGTGCCTCGTGTGAGGTATTTACTAATCATCATAGCCTTTAGTATCTGTTCAAACAAAAGGATCTTAATTTGAGGCAGAGAAGATGGTTGGAGTTGTTGAAAGACTATGATGTCACCATTTTGTATCACCTCGGAAAGGCCAATGTGGTGGTCGATGCTTCGAGTAGAAAGGCTGTGAGTATGGGCAGTTTTGCGTATATTCCGGTTGGTGAGAGGCCATTAGCTACAGATGTTCAGACTTTGGCTAATCAGTTCATGAGGTTAGATATTTCAGAACCCAGTCGGGTTCTAGCCTGCACAGTCGCTCGGTGTTCTTTATATGAGCGCATCAGAGAAAGAAAGTATGATGATCCTCATTTACTTGTCCTTAAGGACACGGTGCGGCACGGTGATGCCAAAAAGGTTATTGTAGGGGAAGATGGGGTTCTGCGAATGCAGGGTCGTATTTGTGTGCCTAATGTGGATGGGCTTCGTGAATTAATTCTTAAAGAAGCACACAGTTCCAGGTATTCTATTCATCCAAGTACCGCCAAAATGTATCAAGATATGCGGTAGCATTATTAGTGGAGGAGAATGAAAAAAGATATAGTTGCATATGTAGCTCGGTGTCTGAATTGTCAGCAAGTTAAGTACGAGCATCAGAGACCTGGTGGTTTGCTTCAGAAGTTAGAAATTCCTGAGTGAAAGTGGGAGCGTATCACTATAGATTTTGTTGTTGGGCTCCCCCGGACTCAGAGAAAATTTGATGCAGTTTGGGTCATTGTAGACAGGTTGACCAAGTCAGCACATTTCATTCCAGTAGCAGTTACCTATTCTTCAGAGAGGTTAGCTGAAATTTACATTCGTGAGATTGTCCGCCTTCACGGTGTGCCCGTGTCTGTTATTTCAGATCGAGGTACGCAGTTTACCTCACATTTCTGGAGGGCTGTACAGTGTGAGTTAGGCACGTGGGTGGATTTGAGTATAACATTTAATCCACAGACAGACGGACAGTCAGAGCGCACTATTCAGATATTGAAAGATATGCTCTACGCTTGTGTTATAGACTTTGGAGGTTCTTGGGATCATTTCTTGCCACTTGCGGAGTTTGCTTATAATAATAGCTACCAGTCGAGCATTCAGATGTCTCCATATGAGGCATTATACGGAAGGCGATGCCGATCGCCAGTTGGTTGGTTTGAACCGGGAAAGGCTCGGTTGTTGGGTACCGATTTGGTACAGGATGCCTTGGATAAGGTCAAGATTATTCAGGATCGACTTCGCACAGCTCAGTCTAGGCAAAAGAGTTATGTCTACCGTAAAGCTCGTGATATTGCATTCATGGTTGGAGAATAATATTGCTCCGGGTTTCACCTATGAAAGGTGTAATGAGGTTCGGAAAGAAGGGCAAGTTGAGCCCTTGGTATATCGGATCCTTTGAAATTCTTGAAAGGGTGGGTGAAGTAGCCTACATGCTTGCATTACCACCTAGTTTATCAGCGGTTCATCCGGTGTTCCATGTGTCTATGCTCCAGAAATATCATGGCGATCCGTCCCATGTGTTAGATTTCACCTCAGTCCAATTGGACAAAGATTTGACTTACGAGGAAGAGCCAGTGGCTATTCTAGCCCGGCAGGTCCGACAGTTGTGGTTTAAGAGTTATCCTTCAGTTCGGGTGCAATGGAGAGGTCAACCGGTAGAGGCATCTACCTGGGAGTCCGAGTTGGACATGCGGAGTAAATATCCACACCTTTTCTCCAGCTCAGATACTTTTTCTAACTCCGTTCGAGGACGAACGTTTATTTTAGAGGTGGAGAATGTGATGACCAAAAATATCATCTTTAAATTTAATAAGTAATTCTGTGTTCTAAGACCTCTAAAAGCACCATGTATCATCCCTCGACTTGCGTGCGCAGTCCGTACAATATTCCAGAAAGTTTTAATGTGAAAAATGGATTAAAATGTGAAATAGAGCTTTAAAACTCAACTGAGTTGACTTTGGTCAACATTTTGAGTAAACGGACCCAGATCAGTATTTTGATAATTTTGGTAGGTACGTATCGTGATTTGGGACATGAACGTAAGCCCGGAATCGAATTCCGAGGTCCGTAACCCGAGATATGGAATTTTGATGAAAAATTAAAAGTTTGAAAGCTTAATGATTTCTAAGAAATTACTGATGTTGGATTTATTGACCTCGGGTCTGTATTTTGGTTTCAGAGTCCGGTATAGGTCCACTATAATATTTATGACTTCTCTGCCAAATTTGGTGAGAATCGGAGTTGATTTGACGGGATTCGGACGTCTAGTTGTAAAAATATGAGTTTTAAAGTTTTCTTAAAAACTTCCTTCAATTTGGTGTTCGATTCGTAGTTCTAAGTGTTATTTTGGCGATTTGATCACGCGAGCAAGTTCGTATGATGTTTTTAGACTTGTGTGCATGTTTGGTTTGGTGCCCCGAGGGTTCGGGTGAGTTTCAGATAGGCCACGAGATGTTTTGGACTTTGAAAATCTGGTATTTTGCCGCAGCAGGTGTTCTGGCATGTCCTTTTTCGTGTTCGCGAAGGTACTCTCGCGAACGCGAAGAGTGAACTGGGCAGCTGAAGTTTTGTTCTTCGCGAACGCGAAGGCTTTGTCGTGAACGCGAAGCGATAGGGGCGTTACCCTTCGCGAACGCGACCAGCTCCTCGTGAACGCGTAGTGTTAGGCACACCTGGGGGAGGGTTGATCATTCCTTTATTGCGAACGCGAGCAATGCCTCGCGAACGTGAAGGCCAGGGGGAAAAAGCCTTCTGGAACGCGAAAGAGGACTCGCGAACCTTAAAGCCACGGACTGCTACTCATCGCGAACGCGACAGGCCCTTCGCGAACGCGAAGAAGGCCTAACGCCTGTGACTTAAAACAAAACCAAAACGAGATTTTTTTCCATTTTTCACAAACCCTCAATTAGAACTCGGCTTTGAGGAGATTTCAAAGGAGTTTTTCATGTTTTCGAACTGGGTAAGTGTTCTTTATCATATAGGGATTGTATTTCATAAATCTAAGTCTATATTCATCATTTATTTCAGATTTAGATGGAAGAAATTGGCTTTTTTATAAAATCTTCCAAAAACGAAAATTTAAGATTTGAAGGTTCATTTGACATCAGAATTTGATAAATTTTGTATGCTTGGACTCGTATCGTAACGGGTGTTCGTATTTCATAAGTTTTTCCGAGATTTGAGACGTGGGTCCCACTGTCGAATATTTTAATGAATTTCAGATTTTTTATCCTGTAAATTAGTAAATTCATATGGAATTAATTCCTATTATTCGTATTGAATATATCAAATTGTTTGTGAATAGATTTGAAACTTTTGGAGACAAATTTAAAAGAAAAAGTTGTTGTTGAGTAATTGATTGAAATTTGCAAATCGAGGTAAGTGTCGTGGTTAATCTTGACTTGAGAAAATAGAACCCTTAAATTATTTGTTATGTGAATTGCATGTAAACGACGTATAGGCGAGGTGACGAGTGTCTATACGTCGTCAAATTAATTGTTTGCCTGCTTACTTGAAAAATCATAAATTATTTTAAATCATGAATTAATTATTATAATAATTGTTTCTCTCCTATTCTTTGTCAAATATTAATTCTTGAATTCCTGCATTAATTGTTACATGCTATTTGAATTATGTGCCTTAATTGTTATTTGACATTTAACATATTAAATATTAAACTGCATATTTTCTCTCTGATTTCTATAATAATTTTTTATTTGCCTTTTTTTGTTCATAATTAAATCATAATTATTGTATGCTTGTTGTTTTATAATTTTATATTAATTATTACATTTATTGGGAAAATTTCTTCTATAAGAATTGGTAAATGAATATGTTGAAGGAGCGGGTTGCACGCCGCAACAGGATTGATTATAATGAAAATATTGGAGGATCGGGTTGCACGCCGCAACATACTTATTAAAAGTTCATATTGGAGGATCGGGTTGCACGCCGCAACAGACTTATTTAAAAGTCGACATGCATATATATATATATATATATATATATATATATATATATATATATATATATATATATATATATATATATATATATATATATATATTGGGGATCGGGTTGCACGCCGCAACAGACTTGATTAAAATGAATATATTGGAGGAGCGGATTACACGCCGCAACAAAACTGAATGTTAATATATTGTGAGAGCGGGTTGCACGCTGCAATAGAATTGAATGTGAATATATTGTGAGAGCGGGTTGCACACTACAACAGAATTGATGGAAATGATAATTGGTTATGACTGCTGAGTTGTCTTCAATTATTATAAATGAGTTACCTGGTTTATTTCTATTATTGTTGTTGTTACTAATATTGCGTACAGGTAATATAAGTGACCCGCCTTAGCCTCGTCACTACTTCATCGAGGTTAGGCTCAGCACTTAACAGTACATGGAGTCGGTTGTACTGATACTACACTCTACACTTCTTGTGCAGATTTTGGAGTTGGTCTCAGCGGCGTACCATAGACTTGCTCGGATTTCAGCTACCAGAGGAGACTTGAGGTATAACTGCATGGCGTCTGTAGTTCTGAAGTCCCCGTCTATTTTACTTTAGCTGTGTGTTTATTTTCAGACAGCTTTATTTTATTCAGACCTTTATTTATATTTATTGTAGAAGCTCGTGCACTTGTGACACCAATTCTGGGATGATATTTAGACACCGTTGTCTTTTATGGATTATTCACTATATTTCAGAATTTACTTCCGCAATTGTTCTTTGTTATTAATAAATTTAAAAATTATTTTAAAAATAAATAATATTATTCTAACGTTGGCTTGCCTAGCAAGTAAAATGTTAGGTGCCATCACGGTCCGAAGGTGGGAATTTCGAATATTAATTTATTTTATAAAAATGCATTCTATGATGTTCTTACAAGACGTATGTTTTTAGTTTTTATAATTAATTAAACTAAATATTATTAATTTGAAAAATATATATCAATTATTTTTACAATATTAGTTATAAATATATGATTACTAATTAATTTATATTCAAAAAAAATATGCATCTTAAATATCAAATCTAATATCATTTATACTTATAAAAAATTATTTATATCCATATATTTATTATATTAATTTTTAAGTTTTGAAAATTGCTTCATTTAAAATTTAATCTAAAAGTATAATTATACTCGTGTAACCAAACAGTACGCTTGCAATTACACTGTAATTATATTATGACAAACAAACAAGTGGTCGTAATTACTAGATTGTGTAATTACTAGGCAATATAATTACTACCATAGTAATCATACTAATTCCAATTAATGGGTGACTTTCTAAACAGACCCTTAATTGAAAACTGATTGTATAAAACTGTTTGTATACCGAGATGATAAACGTTTATAAGTTTAAATGATCATTAAGCCGCTTTGCCTATGATTTGACTGGGTCATAGAATGAACGTCCTCCTCCTATTTGAACACTTTTCATGCATATATCTTGCCTAGCATAGTATATGATATATTATCTTCAATTTGTTTTGAGTTAAAAAAAAGTATAATTGAGCAAATATTAAGAGTGCAGTTCGAAACATGAAAACATGGAGTAATTGGTAGGTGTAAAAATAAAAATGTTAAACATATAGATTGAAAGTGCAGTTTCACAATTATAACTTCACCTTAGATCATATGGTTGTAATGTTTCAATATCATTTTCACTGACAAGCTCTACCTAAGTACATCTTTCTTTCTCCAATTTTAAAGAGACTACTCGTCCACTCCACGTCGAAAAACTTTAGAAAATAAAAGATACTAATACTAAAGAAAAAGAATTTATTTTCTGTCCATACCCAAAATAAAAATTTAAGTCAACAGAATATGCAAATGTGTCTCACAGCTTCACATAATAACAATTTCTAACCCCAAACAATTCACCGACATTTTTATTGCATTTTATATAAGGGAAAAGGGCCAAATATACCCCTATACTATTATCTACATTTAACCTCTGTTATGTTATCCGGCCAAATTTATCCCTTCTATTATACTATCCGGTCAAATTTACCCCTACCATTACCAAACTTTTAAAATTTATCCCTTGATCTATTAAGTAATCCAAAATCTCCAATTTTCTTTTATTTAAATCACTTGTTGTTCTTCTTGCTCCATTATTTCCAGAAATTACTATTGATGTGAATGCTAAAGGTACTAGATTATACAAATTATTCATGGATATTTTTAATTACCAACGCACCCACTTCTTTTCTTGTGATAATGAGTTTGGAATTGGTTTAAAATTTTATTTATTTTTCAACCATATACACACCGTATAATTCAGTGGGTCTATTTATTGTGTATTATATGCAACTGATCATCATGTATGTAAATGTATATTCGAATATATTTTGTTATTATCTGGTTAGTATAGAATTCGATCGACTAACTTAAGAGTGCATAATGCGTAAGCATTTGATTAAAACAAAGTTGAATTCGACAATGTAAAGTCTCCAAGGAACTTCAACTTCTATCACTAATACTTGCAAAGTCTCCTTATCTTTGGTGCAACGAATTCATTAAAGGTGGGGTGTTATAAATACTTTTGAATTTTAGACAAGCTACCTAATTTAGATTCTTCAATTTACTATACTTTGTTTACTAACCGATATATTATTTTAATATTTCTTTCTCTTATAATTTTTTTCCAAATAAGAAAGCACGTAAATGCCATTTATTTCGAAAATAGTGGATCATGAAGCAGCATAAGTAACTTAATTAAAATAATTTTGAAGATTCTGGGTTGCTTGACGGATTGAGGGGTAATTTTTAAAAGTTTGCTAATAATAGGGGTAAATTTGGCTAGATAGTATAGCGATAGAAAAAATTTAGTCAAATAGTATAATGGGGGTTAAATGTAGATAATATCCGAAAGTAAATGAATATATTTGGCCATTTTCCCTATGTACAGCCTTTGTCGCCATTTGGCATCTCCACTTCTTCACGTCGCGGTTTCAACCTTTTTTTTCCCTCCATTTCTTTTTATCCTTTTAAAAATTCAAGGTTACTGCAATGCTTCTTCAAGAATACGATAAGTAACATATCAAAATATTCCTACCAAAAAAAAAAAAAAATCAAAATAAAATTTAATGCAAATTTCTAGGAACCGAAGAATCTAAAAGGTGACTCCTATTATCTGCACGAAAACATTGTGATAAATAATTTCTTGACATCCTCCTAAGCTTGACATGGACAGACTAACACATTATAAATGTCTCATTTATCAGCGCTGCAATTAAAAGAGATGAACTTTATTTTGTGCGTTATACAATTGTTGCGAGTTGTGCGATGCTTTATTTTCCAAAAATTAATGGACCTAAATTTTATACTTTTAGGTCTACAAACTTTTTCCCCCCCTGTAAAACAGGGATAATATTAATTACTACTATATACTAAGTAGTGATTACAGGTAGAGTAGGGGCGCTAGAAGCGCCATATATAGTAGTGGCATTAACATAACTGTTAACACTACTATTGCAAAGAGTTGCTAGCTAGGCTATAAATAAACAATACTCCGTAAATAAGTTCCAAGTTGTAATTACTATTCCTTCCTTGTCTGGTTCGACCAGTTAAACCATATTTATGTTATGTAACAAACACTACTAGAAATTCGGTAAAAATCGATCAAGGTCGACCGACCAATTTTGGTCGGTCAAAAAACCGATCAAAGTTGGTCGGTTTTTCAAAATATTTTTTTTAATTTTTTTTTTTACGAAACCGACCAACTTTGTTCGATTTTTTTAGCGCAAAAATGCGGGAAACTATTTTTGAATCCTGCGAAATTTATGTTTTAAGAAACCGACCAACTTTGGTCGGTTTTTCAATTAAAATAAATAAAAATTAATATTAAAAAAATGGACCAAAATTGGTCGGTTAATTCGGTCGGTCATTTAAATAAACCGACCAACTTTGGTTGGTAATTTTACTTTTTAATAAAACCGACCAACTTTGGTCGGTTATTTTCATGCGAAAATACAATTAAAGAGTATAAATCAAATAAAAGACAGTCTTAAAACAAAATGTACCAATGGTATAGTGGTAGAATAGTATCCTGCCACAGTACAGATCCCGGTTCGATTCCCAGATGGTGAATCTTTTTATTACATAATTAAAATACCGACCAACTTTGGTCGGTTTTTTTTGCAATATTTTTTTTTGAATTTAATTGACCGACCAAAGTTGGTCGGTAATTTCCGACCAACTTTGATTGGTATGCCTTTCCGACCACAAAAATACCGTCCACACATAAATGATCGCGTTTTGGTCGGTTTTTGGCCATTACCGACCAATATTAATCGATTTTTTTGATCGATTTTTACCAAATTTCTAGTAGTGAAAATTAATTTTTATATAACTAATTCAACGTTTAACTGGTTGTATAAGAAATAAAAAATTCGTTTAATTAATGCATAGTATGGCTGCCTGTATAAAAGAAAAGTTCTTGCATCACTGTGCATAGATTGCGGTAGTTAATTGTACTAAATAAATACTTCCATAATTCATAATAAGTGACTTTTTGGCCTTTGTATTTTGGTTCAAAATAAGTGTCCGTTTTAAATAATCAAGAATGTATTAATTTTAATTTTTTAAATTTGCCCTTATTCACATATCCCAATGTGTCAAGTTAATACTATGCAAATTTTAATTAAGGGTAATTTAGTCAAATTTTTTTTTTTTAGGAGTTAGTACTTTCTTAAGGGGTATGCCAAATATTAAAAAGTCACTTATTATGAACCGGAGGGAGTACCTTCGTGAAGTTATACAAGAATTATGCACTATTTTATCCATGTGTAATAAGAATATGGGTGTTAGTAATATATAGGTTAAAAAACCTTACACATAAATTATTTTAAACTAGGTAATCCTATTTCATGTATTAGTTTTAATAATTGAATAATTTTATTTGTCACAATTGTGATTTATTTACAGCTCAAACAAAACAAATAAGCATTAAAATTGGACATGAAAGCACAATTCCTTAGGGTAGTTTGGTATGATGGATAAAAAATAATAATATTTAGGGATAAAAATTTAGTACCGCCTTATCCCTGTTTAGTAACTAATCTTATTATCCCAGGATTAAAAATAGTACCGGGATAACTTACACTTGCCAGAGAGTGGAATAGTAATCCCATAATAAGTTATCCCTGGATAAAACAGTAAAATTGACAATTATAGGATTAATACAACATATAAAAAATAGTCAATAAAAAATAATACCGATATTACTAATCCCTACCTAACTAATCACAATATAACAAGTTCCAGCATAAATTGTCTTCAAACCAAACATTCTTTAGAACCAAAACTAAATATCACCAGCCTCAGCTACAACTTAAAATACTACGTAGCAAATTATTTAGGATAAAACTCAGTGTACCCAGATGCACTAATTTTGAAAACAAACTGTAGTAGACCTCTTGGATTATCATTCTGATAATTGCTTCTGACCTCATTTTACTCTGAAAAACCCTATTTTTTCTTTCCTGCCACAAGTAATATATACTCCCTCCGTTTCAATTACGAGGCATTTTATAACAATCACTCCATTTTTACTCATATATAAGTATTTCTCGCATTATAGCTCAGGCATAATTAGCTTAATTATAAACCAAATACTCTTTTTATTTTTACGAGCTTCTCACTTTGCTCTCTTGGTAATTCGAAGCACAATTTCTATATGGAAGGTGAAAGGTACTTTTGAAATCAACAATTTGGAGATCCATTTTATCATAAAAAGAAAAAAAGATCAAAGAGATTCTGCAAAAAAGATTTCCTTTTAGCAACTGATATCATAAAGGTTTTATTCTCTAATACTCAACAAATCATCAAAGGGAAGATACCCCTCTCTCCAGTCTCTTCTTGCCTAGTCCTATAGCTGTATCAGTATTTCTTGGGAATTTGGACAAACAATTTGGCAGGTCTGAGATTCTCTCTCTTTAATTATCTTTTTTTCTTCTTCTTTTTCTGTTAAAGGGTGTCGTTGTTCCACATATATGTCCGTCTTGACACAAAATTGTAATCAATGTGTGCACACGAATAAATGGATTAATTATGCGCTCATCTATTATTAGTTTCTAAAAAAGAAAAAAAACCTATAGTTTCTTCAAATATGTAAACGCCCCTCACTGTACGTAGTTCCAATAATTATTGCCCTCGACCTCTAGTTAGATTTTTGTTAGCGGCACAGTAGCTACTGTAGAACCTTTTTTGGAATTTACTTTGGATATTTTTTGGAATATTTACATATCTGATTTGTTCAAGTAGTATAAGGACTTACTTTTGTGCGTTGAAGCTAGTTATTGTACCTTATAATCAAATCCAAAAAGAGACATAACTAAATTAGTTATTTTGTTTTCTCAGTTTATTTTTCGTCTTTTCATTTCTTTATCAGTATTTTCTTTTCTTTCTCTAATTGTCTGCGATAAAATGAATTTACAACTTGCTTTATATTAATTTGATATATGTATTCTTCTTTAAGTGGAAAATGTTAGTTTTCAATATAATTTTTAATTTAAATTTTAGCACAATAAACTATTTCATATTTTGGATAAGATAACGTAACTGTGAAATTAACCAACATTTGAGGTGAAAGTAAATATTTTAACAATTACCTCATTTATGCATACACGACAAACGTACTATATCAGTTAAAATAACAAAGATTAACGGCTAATTTTTTATTTTTTAAGATTGCAAGGAGTGATGTTGAAGCTAGCACAAATAACCATCACAGAACCCAAGTGTGATTTAAAATTAGTTGGAATTTTGAGCACCAATAATAAATGAAGAATTAGCTGGTGTTTTGCAATAGATTTCCAAATTTATTCTGAAAAATTGATTTGGATGAAATTTGGTTTGAAGATGAAAATGTGTTTGGACATCTATTTTTGGTGAAGTTTGGTTTGGAAAAACATGAAACATGACTCATACCTACAAGTTCTAAAAACTATCACAAATACCCAACAATACCATTATCAATAACATTCATTATATTATCGCAAACCATAGTCCTGAACATAAATAAATTTGATATAAAATTATCATTTTTATAATAAACTACATGATACACTATCAGATGACCGAGAAGACGAAACAACATCGTTACAAAATAATAAATGGTGGGTTCTTTTATAAAATACAAAAGTTTCGACAATTTTAAAAAAATATAATAGTGATATTTTGGCTGGTTTTGGGATTTGATATTTAGTATTTGGAATTTGGTCAAAATATAGGCAAAATCTATGGCCAAACATGTATTTTTTAAATAAAATCCAAGTTTATTTTGACAAAATCTATAGCAAAACGGGTACTCAGTACTGTGTACTGAAAAGTGAAAACATACACTCTCTACGTCTCTATTTAAATACCAATTTAAGTTTTATGTATGGATGATGCAGAAATGTTTTGCATTCTTTACAAAATAATCATATATAGTAATTATTTCTTTTTAATAAAAAATACTTAATACTAATAAAGTACAATAAAAATAGTAAATCAGGAGTACCTATTATCACAATTTAAAGCATACTATAAACTTTTTTTATATTACCATCTCTATATATTTCTATAATTAAATCCTTTAAGGGGTTATTTGGTTGGGAAAGAACTTATTCCAGAATCAGTTATCCCGAGATTGTTATCTCACCTTCCTATAAGAATAAAAATAATATTACAATTTAGGGATAACTAATCTCAAAATTAGTTATACTGTAATTTTATCTCAATCAAATATGAAATAAACTCATCTCAAATTTAATTCCGACATTAATTATTCTAAATGACTCGTACCAAACGAGCCTTAGTGATATATCTGCACACACAGACATGTATAGCACCTTAGGGGTACCCTTGTCTTGTTTATCAGTTTTAATTATATCAGTTAGTCAGATCTCCATGTGCTCCTGGGGACTACCATCTCTCCTTACTTCAATGCCATAATTTCTCTTCTATTTTCTTTGAATGTTTTCATTTTCATTTACACCACCTTTGACCATTTCGCAACTACTTCTTCTCCAGTTTCTCTCCATCTTTCCTTTTCCTACACTAGTTTAATCCTTTCCCCATTGCTAAGTTATGCTCCAGTGGTGGCTTTCAACTCTCCAACTTGTTTGCAACAAGAACAATAAGTAAGTTAATGAGTAGATAACAGGGCAGAAAAACAGTGTACTTTTCAAGATTTTATCTTTTTTCAGTTTCAGAAATGGTAATGGAAGGGATTCAAGAAGATATGGGTGATGGAAATATGATATGTACAAATCATCCTTACAAAAACAATACCCCAGGTGGGATCTGTGCCTTTTGCCTTCAAGAAAAGCTTGGTAAACTTGTTTCTTCCTCTTTCCCTTCTGCTATTTTCCCTTCTTCCTCTTCTTCAACCCCTTCTTTTAGATCTGATTTTGGAACCACTTCCTCTACTTCCTCAACTTTACCAGTACTCCAAACAAACAACATTCAAACCAACATCCAAACAAGTGTTTGTAGTAACTTTAATCAGTATGCCACAGTGAGGAAATCAAGAATGCCTTTTCTGTTGAGTACTCAAAATAGGAGGAAGAATAAGAAGAAAGATGGTAGTAATAATAGTATTGTTAGTGTCATTGCTACTACTTCAGCTTCAGCTTCAAGTGTTGGCATTTCTATGAAGAGAAGCAAGTCTACTACAACCCCAAGAAACCATATGCATTTCTTGGATAATGCTGATGAAGCTGACGAAGACTATACTCCACACAGAAAAAGGTTCTGGTCATTTCTTTACTACTCATCTTCTAAACATTCATCTTCTTCCATTTCCAAGAAAACTGAAAAAACTATTAAAGATATGAGCTTTGCTTCATCGTCTTCAGCTGGGGCATCTGTGAATGGTTCAATGAGTAGGTCAAGGGACAAAAAGAAAGAAGAGTTTGTAGTTGTGGAAGAAAATGAGAGTCCTAATGAGGCAGCATTTGATAGAAAAGTATCTAGATCTAGATCTGTTGGTTGTGGAAGTAGAAGTTTTTCAGGTGATTTCTTTGAGAGGATTTCAACTGGTTTTGGTGATTGTACTTTAAGAAGAGTTGAGTCTCAGAGAGAAGGAAAGTCTAAAGTTTCATCAGTTCATAATCATAGAAGCAATGGTAGTTCAACATCAGGTCAAGATTGTATTAAAGAAAGAGTGAGATGTGGAGGTTTATTTAGTGGTTTTATGATTACTTCTTCTTCATCTTCTTCTTCATCTTCATCTCATTGGGTTTCATCTGAGGAAAATGTGAATGGAAAATCAAGCATAGCTCCTGCATCTGTTGGACATCAGCTTGTACATGGAAGGAATAAGAGTTGGGGTTGGGCATTTGCAAGTCCAATGAGAGCTTTCAGTAGTAAGACATCATCATCTTCAAATGGAAAAAGAGAAGCCTCAAATAAGAATGCTACTCCAAATTTGGCAGCTATTCCTTCTTTGTTGACTGCAAGAGGCTAAAAAGGGGCTCTTTCTTTTTCCTATTTTACTACTTTACTTTAAGTCTAATCAGACGAGGGTATCTTGGCGTAACTGGTAAAGTTGTTGTCACGGGTTTGAGATTTGAAAACATTGCGTAAAATAAATTCTTGTGGTCCGACTCTTTCTCGAATCCCGTCCTGTAGCGGTAACTTAGTGCACCCGCCACCATACTTCAAGTCTAATTAGCTACTGATACTACTGCTACGGAAATTTACTTGTTTAAAACTCTGTTTATTTATCAGGTGTGATATGTGCTTATCTCCTTTTGGAACTACCTCTTTTTCTCTTGCTATTGAGGTTGATGTTGATTTTTTATTAATGATTCTAGTGTCAATTGTTTTTGCTTTTGTTGAAGCTTTAGTGGGCAGTAGAGTAAATAGAAGACCACTTGTTTATGTGTATTGTAAAATTGAAATAATTGGTGAATAAAAATGCAATGTAGTTTTTCAGGAGGTGGAGTTGGTGGTAATTTACAAATGGATGAGTGTGTACTTCCTTTGATCTGTCATTGGAAAGTATTTTCAAGGAGTGGTCCAATCCAATCCAATCATGTACTATATGTTTGTTGTTCATTGCAAATTGCTTATAGGAAACTTTATAATTGGAAAGAATTGTTATTTTTGTTGTTGCTGTATTAGCCTCAAAGGTGGTATGATGATGTTATTATTATGGCCAATAATTTGTTATTATTGAATTCTGCTGTTCAATTGGGTCTTAATCTTTTGGCAGTGTCACAACTTTAGTTAGCAAAATATCTATGGTTGGAATTCAGATTTTGGTAGAGTTTTGATTTATATGTAGAGTTGGGAATAATCAAAAGACCTTTTAGATAATCTTGTAAATTGGGGATCATATATGGTTTATCCCTTGTAATTGCAGTCAACATGTAAATTCAATACCTTTCAATTTGTAAATTAAAACACTTTATTTAATCTCAATATATTGCATGTGGTTAGAAAAATAGAAAAGAAAATACAAAATAACTATAGCTAGCTGCATCTGTGCAAAGAGCAAGTTTAGGATCTTGATGGAGATAGGTGGAGTGATCCCTAACTTTAATGCATGGCTTTTGTAGTAGAAACTTTTGTTTAAAATCACAATCTATAGATTTTTGGATTGTGTATATATTGTGGAACCCTTTCCCCCCAAGATGTCTCCATGTAGGAGTCTCACTAGTTTAAATGTTACCCATTTAGCTGGCCAAAAGCCACAAAAATCCATAAATAATGAGTTGCTAAGTATCATGTCACTAACTCCTCATGTGCAAGGATTCATAGACACATCTAATCATTGTTAAAATAAAAGGGTGTTGAGAATTATTGAAAAGGAAAGGTTTTAGAATCAAAGACTCAAAACTTTGAGTCAAAATTCAAGCACATGTTTGGTAGATAGGACACATGCTAAAAGCTCTAGATCAAAGTGACAAATGAATAAAACACCCAAACATATAAACTTTTATACTAATCTAGCCTTATTAGTGTATAGTGTATGTATTCACTTAAGTCTGTCTCTCTTCTCTCTCTATCACTAGTTGAGGGAGAATCATTTCTCTTCTTTTTAAACTTTTTCTGTATCTTAGATCTATCATCAACTTGACTTTTCAAACTCCCTCAGTCCATCCAACCCACACCCTTAGGAACATAAACAGATTTGGGAGTTTGCAATTTCAATGTATGAGAGAAGTGATCTTGGCTTGCTTTTTTTAATAGGATCAATTCTTTTTAAGGTGATGAGTTACTATTTGCTAATATAGTAAAATAAACATGAATGTCCGTCTAACTTAGGGCCCGTTTGGCTATAAGATTTTTTTTTTTCGGAATCAGTATTTGTCCATGAAAATTCCAAATTGTATTTATGTTCAAACACAAATTTAGTTTTCAATTACTATTTTCACTTTTTTTCGAAATTTTACTCTTCGTATGTCCAAACGTCCACTTAGTTAACGTCAATATTACTCCATTTGTATAAAATTATAACTTCACATTGCCCATTGATTCCATACCAGACTCATAAGCAGAAAGTTTCTCTAGCTCTTTGCCAATTAATCAACGTCCTTCTAACTCGTTTTAAAGCGTTGAAGAGAAAGATAGGACATTCTAAAGATAATTGTTGAGGAATCATCTGATTTCTAACTACGAGTCCGTTTTCAAGCTAACTGAATGCCTATCTGCTGCTTTTGTTCCACTATATGTTGTTACTGCTCTTTATTTGTAATTGAAAAATCTCAAAATAAGAATAATGTTGAATATAACTACACTAATACTCATATACATAGCGAGCAGTTCTAAACAGGTTCTTGAAAATGGCCTCTACATTTTGATCTTGGAGTACTAAGGGTTTAGTGCTTAGATTTTGGACATGGATTATTGAAGTAATAATAGAAGAGGAGATAAGTGTAGAGGCATATATGATTGAAAAGGAGGACCCCAAATGCATAAAGACACTGGAAAAAAGGCTGTTGGAGAAAATAGTGATATTGTTGGAGCAGGACATGATATCTAATAAGCTCCACTCCAAAAAGGACCTGTACTTTGTAGCACCCACCAAAACTGTACATACAAAGACAACACATCACTTGGTTAAATATTTTGAGGCCCTGTTTTAAGTGTTTTGTAGTGGTGTAGAATAGGGAAAAAATTTCTTAAGAAGCATTGAATGCAAATATCTTTCTGCCCTTCTTACCAAATTCACTCCCAAAAACCCAAAGATCTCTCTTAGCTGTAGGACATGAGATAATTTTAATAGCATATTTGGCCAAGCTTCTAAAATCAGTTTATTTTGAGAGATATTTTTTTCAAAAGTACTTTTTAAAAAAGTATTTTTGGTGATAAATAATTTGTATTTGACTAGTTAATTTGAAAAACACTTTTGAACAGTAATTAATATTTGGCCAAATTTTTAAAAACTGCTTTTAAGTATATTTTTCTTAAAAGTGTTTCTTAGAAAAGTGCTTTTGAAGAGAAGCTATTTTTTTCTGCTTCTCAAAAACTGTTTCTGCTTCTTCTGTACTTTTTTTCCATCTAAAAGCTTAGCCAAACACCTCATAAAGACCCCATTAACCACACTACAATGTTTTCACAGCTTTTTCCTTTTTCCCCTTCTTTTCTGTATTGGTTCTTTGATTATCAATGACAATGTAAAACAAGTTTTGATAGTGTAAATAACTTTCTTTTGATGACCGAGAAATTGCTATGGAGCCGATGTTTTGGGCCAACTGCAGCCTTTAAAATTCGAGAATAATCGGCTCGCCCCTCTACACTTAAATATCAAAATTAGTTTACTTGGCCAGGGCTCGAACTTGAACCTGAACCTATGACATAAGATACAAGTCCCTCAACCTTTGCCAATTGAGCTAACTCCTGGGTGCGTAAAACTTTTCTGTTATGTAAAATTTATGGAAATATGAAATATGATCTCTATTGTTAGAAAACCTTAGTAGATACCCTATACCTTCTGTCTTGACTTGTGAAAAAATGAATCACATTGTTAAGATCGTCATTTTGATTTCACAATATATGTTACACATGTATAAAAGTTTGATGCTTTAAGCACATTGACTCCTTGCTTAGAAAATACTTGAGACTAACCATATCAGTCACTATTATGAGGTTCAAGTTATATTTGCATTGACAGACATGGCAACATGCTATACAAACTTTACAAAGTCTCTCGTCTTCAAAATCAATCGCAAAAATTTATAAAAATATCTTGAACATAGAGAGAACGATATTTAATATACTCGAGCAAGATGAACTAGATTTCTAACTCTAGACGAATGAAAGTACCTCCCTCCACCTTCAACTAACTTGCAGGAAATTATTATTGATCCCATGAGATGAAAAAAACTAACTTAACTTTTTTTCGAAACAATCGAAAGAAAAGAAAGCAAAATAATTGTTATGTACTTGGATAACATGTAGAAATGAGATGAGCCAGGACTTAATAAAATCAAAGACAGAAATTAATTTTGTATTTCTCACTAGTCTCAGCCGGAGAATTAAAAGGGACAAGCATAGTCTTTGAGCTAACATTTTTCCCACTATGTGCATGACTAATTGATCACGCCCAACTCTAACCCTAAAAAGGATAAACGGTCGCTGTAAATATAATCAGGTCTAAGAGTCCGGAGTCGAATCCCACAGAAAACTAATGTTTCACTATAACTGTTCAATATCACTAAAAAGATAAGCCCGAACAAGTCCAAAGTTATAAATATTAAGATTCTTATGTCTAACTAATTAACTAACAAATTAAAGTAGTAAATTAATAAATATGGATACTAAGGGTTGGAGAAAAGATTAAGGAGGTCTAGAGTTATGATTTTCCCAATTGTCGGAATCCTTCCCGCTACCTCTTCTATAATTTTGCCTAAGTATTCTATAATTTCGCCTAAGTATTCTCTACCGATCGTGAGTACTTCGGGTGTCGTAATTATCTCTCGACCAACTACCACAATTTACTAGACATATTCTCTCGAATTATGCTAGCTGACACTAATTCACCGCTCACTACGATCGCACCAAGGTTTTGTTATCTCTAATCCCGTCTTTTAACCCTCCGTATTGATCTCTCAGATACGTTAGGAGTGATGTTCTTCAACAACTACCTTATATGTACCCTCTCTCGAGCAATACACAACTAAATAGGCACAGTCAATTAATGGCCATTCAATCAACAACAGTAAATACGTAATTGAACAAGTAGAGAAATCTAACGTTTCAATTATATAAAAACACAACGAGAATTTTCTTACAAAAGGTTCCATCAAAACCCTAAATAATAAATTAGCTATTCATAATAGTATGCAAAACTACAATACTAGAATTCATAACCTATAATGAAAATAGGAAGAAGGAAGTGAAAAACTCGTAGAAGAATTCTCCTCCTTGCTCCTAGTGTGTTCATGCCTCCTTGGGTCGAATCCCCTCTCTATAAACGTCCACCCTCTCTAAAAAATAACTTTAAATGTATTTGTAAGGTAGGGTTAACGTGTCCACGTCCAAAACTAAGGAGGAAATAAAATTGGCTCGGATAGCATCATCGGCGCGAGGCATTGTCTGAGGCACCAATATTTCTGCGCGAGGCACTGTCTGGGCCACCAATATTTCTGCGCGAGGCACTGTCTATGGCGCCAATGTTTCTGTGCTAGGCACTGTCTGGGGCACCAATGACAATGCCCTGGACAATGCATTGCACTGTCTATGGCCATGACTTTTCATTGCCTTGCACGTTTTCTTTTATCGCTCCATTTTGTAGCTCTGAGGTACCATTTCGTGCAACTTTTCTCCAATTCATGTCCAAGCATTCCTACACGTGAAATAAGCTCTATTAAGCGCAATTGTCGCACAAATTAGCATTCAAAGAACAAGCAAGTAGGGTAAATAACGTCAAAATATATGGAATTATAGAATGACATCAACACCACACACTTAAATGTTGCTCGCCCTTGAGTCAACCAACCAAACACTTCCTCTTCAAGGACCCAACAAGCCATACATTTACAACACACTACACCTATGGTCATGGTTGATAAAAATAATTAAGCTATAGTATATGCTGTTAAAATATACTTCCCGTACTTATGCCCAATTTTAAAATATCTAACATACGAACAACATGATTATAACAATCCTAGCCTCGAAAACTAACTAAATATCACAATGCGCCCGAGGCTTGAATACTTAATCTAACAGAGAGGTCTAATAATGTTACCTATCCTTTATGAAACAATGTGCCCTCACAATAAAATAAAGAGTAAGCAGTCCACGTATCCAAATTATATGATCGAATATATTTTAAGGACTCACACATATGAAAAACAATCACTCACTCTCTCAAAGAAGTCATATGCACGCAAACGGTACCATATGCTTGCCCATTATGTAAACCTCTACTAATGTATGCCCACTCGGTTCGAAATCAACTAGGACTTTATTATGGTTATAATGTGGGCTAAGAGACGAGTAGGATATATTTAGAATATAGTGGCTAACCCTCCTAAGCACCTTAACACATCATGTATTCAACTTTAAGCGCAAAATTCCCTCAATCCACTTCAATCATCACAAGGTAGCTTACCCCAGAATATTTTTTCTTTTTCTTTACGCACTGCTTCAGATCACATCCACTAGCAAAAATAAGAAACCTTTATTTATTCATTTATTCTTTCCTCTTTTTTTTTTTTTTTTTTTTTACTTTTACCTTGCTGCTAGTGGATTTTTATTTAAATCACAAGTGCACATTTCTTCCTTCTATTGGTTCCACTCAAAAGCTACACCAAGTTTCCTCATTACTTCTTTCTAGCGTTCTCTTTACAATTCAAGTGCTTTAAGAGGTATAAGGATCAAAATAATTCAATTAAGAACAAAAGGGGATATGCTTGTAATGCGGGTGCCAAAAGAAAGGTTTATAGGCTTAAAAGGGTAACTAGGGATGATTTTATTTGTGATAAGCAACAAAACCCAAAAAGATTAAAGAAATCCTAACATTACTTTTGAAACCGAGCAACACCTAGGATTTCGCTTCAATTTACATTTCGGGCAAGTTCTAGACTCAAATGCAATAACATGGACTATACAAAGAACTCACTTCGCACATGACACATGACTCACTAATGACGGTCCCATTCAGACTCTCAATCAAACAAATATTCACACAGCCAAGAGATATATTAAGGATGAAGCACAAGTGAACACAAGTCAAGCAACCAAGACATATGAGTCATACAACATACAATTCATTTTTTTCAAGGCATCATCCTATATTTAAATTCAAGGGATGGTGAACAACATGCTAGAACTTAAATATGCAACCATCAAACAAGTCAAAAGGTGCGAATCACATCATTTCTTCTCCTTTATTTCCTACATACTACTCTAAAAATAACTACTACCCGGTTAAAGTTAAATCCCATGGAAAAGAATCGAGACACGAAGAAAAATCACGAGGGATTATTACTACCCAAGAAAAATAAAAAAAAAATATGTTTTTGAATTTTTTTATTTTCTCATTTTTTTTAATATTTTTTGTTTAGACTTATATCCCTCAAGAAAACTATCTAGGAGATCCATCGTTGGGAAAAATTTATTTTATTTTACTAAAAAATCATCAATTAAACTAACACAACTAAAATAACATAGAAAGTCACCCAGAAAATCTCCTCACCCCACACTTAAAATTATGCATTGTCCCTAATGCACAACATAAATAATAAGAGGATAAAAGAAACTCCCTGGTAGGCCAAAGGCCGAAGCACTAGCAGCTCATGGGGTACTCAGACTTCTCCCCGGGTATTTTTCTTTGTATGGGCACCCCACACTTAGTTTTAACCATCTGGCTTGCTGTTGCATCATTCCAATAGATTTGCTTCCCATGCTCCTAACAAAATAAAAAATGACACTACAAAAATAACACAATAATTTTTTTTTTAAAAACTAAAAATATAAGAAAGCAGTAAAGTTGGGTTGCCTCCCAACAAGTGCCTGATTTAACGTCGCGGCATGACGTGAACCACTTTCTGCCTCCACCTCGAGCTTATGAATTGAATACTAAGTTTTGATTCAAGCTTGATTATTCTCCTGGTGCGGTATAAATTCTTGTGAGCCAAAAATTAAGTAAATTCTCATGCACCTTTTGGCTCTCGACCGAGGAATGTGACCTTACCTTGACGACCTTGAATATTTCAAAATATAAGGCTCATCTACCTCTTCCCGTGACTCTTTTTTATGCTCATAAGGATCAATTCTCATTTCACCATCCGAACATATTGTAAAGAAGTGTTTGGAATGAAGTTTGACATGCTCAAATACCTAAACTTCAAAAGTTTTAGCCTCCTCGACATAAATTATACTAGAATCAACTAAATTTGTATTCTCAATGTCCTTGCGTGACTCTAGTATCATTTTTTCAACATTGACATCATCTAATTCTAGCTGGTTAGAGTGTTAGTGTTCTACTCTGGACTCCTCCATTGGCACCTATATTTTTGTCTTTAATGCACACTATTCCCGGCTAATATCCATAATATTAACTTGTTGAGCATTAAAAGTTTCAACTAGTTGACTCACTTGAGCCTCCAAGTTGCGAATAGTTGCCTCTTGCCTTTGTATCTGCAGTTGTATCTCATTATTATTTCCCATAAGGTACCTTAGCATGTCCTTGATCTTCTTCAGGTCATCATCCTTGGGTCCTTTATTCCTATTCACTTCACAAGAAAAAGTAGAACTATAATAGTAAGGGGTTGGGGAGGATAAGAAATATAAACACAACCATGAAAGTGATCATTTTGACCACCACACACATTCTACAAGAAATATTGAGTTGGTGCACATAACTCGCTCTCAGGAACATTTTAAAAATTTTACCACGGGTGGTTTCCTTCACAATATGTATACGGATCAAAAGTAAAATTACCAACACCTAAACTTCTATAATTCCAAGATGTCATGTTTATCAAATAAATAAGTAAAATAAAAAAAATAAAAAAATAAACAAAACAAACAAAATAAAAGTTCAAACTTGAAACCTAGCAATATGTAAAACTATAACTACACCGTTAGTTCCCCGGCAACGAAGCCAAAATTTGATCACGCCCAACTCTAGTCCTAAAAAGGATAAGCGATCGCTGCAAATATAATCCAGTCTAAGAGTCCGGAGTCGAATCCCACAGAGAACTAAGGTTTATCTACAACTGTTGACTATCACTAAGAAGACAATTTCAAACAATTCCTAAGTTATAAATATTAAGATTCTTATATCTAATTAACTAACAAATTAAAGTAGTATATTAACAACTAAAGATACTACGGGTTGGAAAAAAGATTAAGGAAGTCTAGAGTTATGATTTTCCCAATTATCGGAATTCTTCCCCCTACGTCTTTTATAATTTCGCCTAAGTATTCTCTACCGATCGTGAGTATTTCGGGTATCGTAATTCTCTCTCGAGCAACTACCACAATTTTGATTACGCCCAACTCTAGTCCTAAAAAGGATAAGCAGTCGCTGCAAATATAATTCGGTCTAAAAATTCGGAGTCGAATCCCACAGAGAACTAAGGTTTCACTGTAACTGTTCAATATAACTAAAAAGACAAGCTCAAACAATTCCAAAGTTATAAATATTAAGATTCTTACGTCTAACTAATTTACTAACAAATTAAAGTAGTAAATTAATAAATATGGATATTAAGGGTTGGAGAAAAGATTAAGGAGGTCTAGAGTTATGATTTTCCCAATTGTCGGAATCCTTCCTGCTACGTCTTCTATAATTTTGCCTAAGTATTCTATAATTTTGCCTAAGTATTCTCTACCGATCGTGAGTACTTCGGATGTCGTAATTCTCTCTCGAGCAACTACCACAATTTACTTGACATATTCTCTCGAACTATGTTAGCTGTCACTAATTTACCGCTCACTACGATCGCACCAAGGTTTTGTTATCTCTAATCCCGCCTTTTAACCCTTCATATTGATCTCTCACATACGTTAGGAGTGATGTTGTTCAACAACTACCTTATATGTACCCTCTCTCAAGCAATATACACTAAATAGGCACAGTCAATTGATGGTCATTCAATCAACAATAATAAACACGTAGTTGAACAAGTAGAGAAATCTAACGGTTCAATTATATAAACACATAACGAGAATTTTCTTACAAAAGGTTCCATCAAAACCCTAGATAACAAATTAGCTATTCATAATAGTATGCAAAACTACAATACTAGAATTCATAACCAATAATGAAAATAGGAAGAAGGAAGTGAAAAACTCGTAGAAGAATTCTCCTCCTTGTTCCTAGCGTGTTTTTGCCTCCTTGAGTCGAATCCTCTCTCTAAAAACGTCCACCGTCTCTAAAAAATAACTTTAACAGGTATTTATAAGGTAGGGTTAACATGTCCACGTCCAAAACTAAGGAGGAAATAAAATTGGCTCGGATAGCATCGTCGGCGCGAGGCACTGTCTGGGGCACCAATATTTCTACGCGAGGCACTGCCTGGTCTACCAATATTTCTGCGCCAATGTTTCTGTGCTAGGCACTGTCTGGGGTGCCAATGACAGTGCCCTGGACAATGCCTTGCACTGTCTATGGCCATGACTTTTCATTGCCTTGCACGTCTTCTTTTATTGCTTCATTTTGTAGCTCTAAGGTACCATTTCGTGTAACTTTTTTTCAATTCATGTCCAAATATTCCTACACGTGTAATAAGCTCTATTAAGCACAATTGTCGCACAAATTAGCATCCAAACAACAAGCAAGTAGGGTAAATAATGTCAAAATATATGGATTTATAGCACGAAATCACTAATAGAACTGGTGATATGAGTCTAATCACTATGAATTCTAATTCTTACATTTGAAAAAATGTTTGTAAGGCTGACTATTTGTGCAAAGTTGGAACAGCCTAGAATATTGGCACGAGAGAGACTATAAATCTTTGGTACGGTCGTTCAATTCTAGAGATACCAATCTTCGAACACTTATCCAGGGTCCTTTGAATAGGTTGAAAGACCAAAAATCCCTTATCTATCATCTTCCAACATAATTCTTGGTATTTTTCTAGCATTTCTTTTATCTTACCCTACGAAATCATTCAACGAATCCATAATACCCACATACAACTTCTATGCCGATAAAACTTTTTCGGGATCCTTGTGCTGATGGGTCTTTTACTATCCAATCGGCGTATGCACTTTACCTCTCCCTTAGTGAAAGTATTAGTGATTCCTATCCATCAAAATTGCAACTAGGCATGAACTGTCTGAATCTTGAATAAGATCAAGTATTTTTTTTGGCTTCTTTATGCTAATAAGCTTGATCATACACGAGAAATTTAAAAAGAGGACAGTCTGGTGCACAAAATATTCCGCAGTCATGTAGGATCCGTGAAAGGACCGCACCTCAAGGGGAGTAATAGGCAGCCTACTTTGACGCAAGTATTAATGACTAATTCTACTGCTCGACTTCTGACCTATAGGTCATACGGAGATAACTTTATCATAAATTCTCTTTGCTAGAAATATTATATCAACTAGTAATTGCGCTCTTTGTTCTGCCCCTGTTGAGACACTTCAACATCTCTTTATTGAAAGCACGTTTAATGCTCACATATGAACATCCTTAAATATTCTCAATGTTCACAATTTTGGCCCTGCTATATATCAAGGAAGCCTGCTCAAAGTTTAGCACCGTACCGATTTCACCATGATAATGGGCTATTCCCTTCCCACTAATATACCCCTCCCGATTGTTCTTTGGAGCATCTGGATTAATCTAAATAGAAATGTTTTTAACAGTACCTCAACCTTCGTCTTCATCAACGTATCGTCGTGTAGGTTGCTAAAGTCTTCTTCCTCGCAAATGTTGTCACCTTTTCTCCTTGGACCATCACCATCCATGTTAATTGGCAATTGCCTTAGGATGATGTTGTTAAGCTTAACGTAGATGGTGCGCATAACAATATTACTGGAAAAGGAGGAATAGGGGAAGTGTTTAGAGCCGTATAGCTAGTTGGTGTTGGAAAAAATAATATCCCGCACAAGAATAATATCCACGATAAATAATAATGACACAAGAGAGTAACAATGACACTAAATCTTTTAACGGAGTAAAATACAATACCCGAGAGGAGCAATATAATACCACTATAATATTACAACTTTGTAGTGTCAAAAGACTACTACGACTCAAAAGAAATAAACTCTTTATTTTAAATATCTCACCACAATATTACTCTCACTCTATTTTCTCACGGACTATAAAATAGTTTGTGGATTACTCTCACAACTCTAATACTTCTCTCTTATTTTTGGTGTGTTTTCAATGAGGAACGAATAACTCCTTTTATAGGCAAAATTGCCACCAACCCAACCAATCAGATTGGTTCAACAATTTGCAATGTTTAGCCGCCCAACTTGGCAAATTTTTCAGCCGCCCAATTTGCCTTCTACAACTTTTTTCATCTTTTTCTTTATTTCCTTTTTATGCGTACCACAAATCTCCTACAAATTTCAAATGCAATTTGCAATTCTAAGATAGTAGGCGCCGAACTTTCTTTTTCTCCAATCACAATTTTTTTTTATTTTTTTCTTTTGTTTCTTTTATTTGAATTGGGTCCCACAAATCTCCCCCTTAATTTTAATTTTTGTTTTTCATTCAAAGACTTGATCTCAATCTCTGAAAATCGTCAAACTTGAGAGATTTGGTAAAAATATCTGCAACTTGATCATGAGACTTCACATATTTGAGCTCGACTTCCTTCTTGGCAATGCATTCTCTGATGAAGTGATACCTTGTATCTATATGCTTGCTTCGATCATGATACACCGGATTCTTAGTAAGTGTCTGTGCGGATTTGTTGTCAATTCAAATCTCCGCAGCTTCAATTTGTGGCAAATTGAGCTCCTTTAATAATCTTCTCAGCCAAATAGCATGACATGTACAAGATATTGCTGCTATATATTCAGCTTCACAAGTCGAGAGAGTAACAATGGATTATTTTTTTGAACTCCAAAAAATAACAGAATCACCCAAGAAAAACACAAAACCAGTTGTACTTTTTCTATCATCAGTATCTCCCGCATAATCACTATCACAAAATCCCATAAGGTTGAAGTCATTAGAAGAAGAATAAAGTAACCCAAAGTCTATCGTACCTTTTAGGTAACGAAGAATTCTTCTCGTGACTTTCAAATGAGTGGAGGTAGGAGCTTCCATGAAGCGGCTTACTACTCCAACTGCAAAGAGTATATCTGGCATGGTGCAAGTCAAGTACCTCAAACTTCCCACAAGACTTTTGAAAAATGTGAGATCCATTTTTTATTCTTCATCAAACTTGGACAATTTTGTCCCACTCTCCATCGGTGTGTTCACGGGGTTACAATCGAGCATGTTGAACTTCTTCAATATCTCTTTTGTATAACTTTCTTGAGAGATAAAAATTCCATCCTCCATCTGCTTCACTTCTAGGCCCAGGTAGTATAACATGAGCCCTACGTCTGTTATTTCGAACTCACGAGACATATCTTTCTTAAAAACTTCAAACAAACTTGGGTTATTACCCATGAAAATAAGATCATCAACATAATAAAAAACAAGCAAGATATCTCCATTAGTATGAACTTTAAGATAAAGAGCATATTCATGGAGACAACGAGTAAATCCATTATCTTGAAAATACTTGTCGATGCAACTATTCCATGCTCGTGGGGCTTGCTTTAATCCATATAAAGCTTTCTTCAACCGCAATACTTTATCTTCATGGTTTTTGACCACAAAGCCTAATGGTTGTTCAACATAGATTTCTTCAAGATAGCCATTCAAAAAGGCTAACTTGACGTCTAGTTGATGGATCTTCTACTTCATTTGCGCCGCCAAAGAGATGAGCAAACGAATCGTCTCTATGCGGGCAACAGGTGCATAGACTTCTTCATAGTCAATGCCTTGCCTTTGCTTGTAACCTTTAGCCATAAGTCGTGCCTTGTATCTCTCCACATCTCCATCAATATTCTTCTTTGTCTTGTATACCCATTTAACTCCAATTGCTTGATGACCCTTGGGAAGAGTTGTTAGCTCTCAAGTGTTGTTCTTCTCTATTGACTTGATCTCTTACTCCATGTCTTGTCTCCACTTTTTGTCTGTAACATCTTCATCAAAGTTCATTAGTTCACTGTCAGCAAAAAGATAATATAAAAAATCAAAAATAGTAACTTCTTCTGTGTCCTCATAGAGCTCTTGAATACTTCTTGTCCTTTACGGCTGTTTATTTAAACTTTCTTGAGAAGAAGGAGATGCAACATTGGTTGGAGAAGGAGATGGAGTTATATCCTGCACAAATTTCATGGTCTCTGGTTCTTCTTTATCACCAAAGTATAGAAGAAAATCATATGAAGTTTCTTCCTGAGCTTCCCAATTCCATGCCAATTCTTCATCAAATTCAACATCACGACTTACCACCACCTTGTCGCTACTTGGGTTGCATTACTTGTAGCCTTTAGAACTCGTATCATAGCCAACAAACACATGCTTGACACTTCGATCGTTAAGCTTCACTCTCCCTTGTTGTGGCACATGAGCATATACTATTCTCCCAAAGATTCTTAAGTGCTTGATACTTGGTTTTCTTCCATACCATGCTTCTTGAGAGGTTTGATCTCTAACATTTCTTGTTGGAGACCTGTTGTTCAAATAAACTGCACAAGAAACAGTTTCAGCCCAAAATTCCTTGGGCATACTTTTAGCTTTCAACATACATCTAGCCATATTAAGAATCGTTCGATTCTTTTTCTTTGCAACTCTATTTTGTTGGGGGTGAATAAGGTACCGTTAGAGGGCTTCCATGAGACTGACATAAGTCATTAAATTCTTTTGAAGTGAATTCGCCTCATCTATTGGACCTTAAAGATTTTATTTCATAGCCACTTTCTTTTTTCATAAGTACTTTAAAAATTTTAAAAGTAGCAAAAGCTTTAGATTTTTGGTTCAAGAAATAAATTCAAGTCTTTCTACTAAAGTCATCAATGAAAAGCAGAAAGTATTTACTTTTACCAAAGGAAGGTGGATTGATTGGTCCACATATATCAGTGTGAATAAGCTGAAGCGGTTTGGTTGATCTTGACATGACCTCATTTGGAAAACTCCTCCTTGCATGTTTTCCAAGAAGACAAGCTTCACACAATTGATTGGAATGGTTGATTGATGGTATCCCATGCACCATGTTCTTTTTTCCCATTGATTTGAGCGCTTCAAAATTCAAGTTCCCAAATCACATGTACCAACACCATGATTCATCTTGCACATTAGCCGGCAAACACTTTGCATCAATTATTTTAAGATTCAGAGAAAATAATCTATTCTTTGCCATATTCACTTTAACAATTAGAATTCCACTTGAATCTCTAAGCTAAAGATGCATATTTTTTATGTGGATGTTATATTCCTTTTCAAGAAGTTGGCCCAAACTCAAAATATTACTTTTTAATTTTGGCACATAATAAACATCTTGAATTAACTTGTGGACATCATTTTTACAGGAGATTAGAATCGTACCTATCCTTTCGATTTGAATCTTTGAGGTATCTCCAAAAGACACATTACCTCTCACCGACTTATTGATCTCCACAAACTTATCTTTGCATCCACACAAATGATTGCTTGCTCCATTGCCCAAATACCACGAGCTACAATCATCCCTATCTTCTTTTTTGAGTGCCAACAACAATGTTGACTCATCTTCTTCTTTCTTGTCGTCAACAAGGTTATCTTTCTCTTCAACATTGCTACGACATTTCCAAGAGTAATGCCCAAATTTATGACAATTATAACACTCAATGTTTGATTTGTCATATTTTTGTCCATTATTTTCTTAGTAGTAGCCACATCCTCTTCCTCCTCTTTGTCTAGGACCACGACCTCTGAATGTTTGGTGGATTTTAATTTCATTGTTGAAGTTGTTACCATTACTTCTTTCTCTTCCATGACCGCCACGACCTCGTCCTCATCCATTCCCTTGATAGCTCTTTTCACCTCCATAATTCTTAAAGGATACCTGAGTTTTAAGAAGTTGCTCTAGTGACACTTCTTGTCTCCTCTTGATTTTTTATTCATGGGCATGTAAAGAGCCCTCCAATTGCTCTACCATCGTAGAGTCTAAATCTTTAGACTCCTCAATAGCACACAACACAAAATTAAATTTAGGTGTTAAAGTGCGAAGGATCTTTTTTACCACACGGACATCTTCTACGTCCTCCCCGTATCTTCTTAATTGATTTACAACAGCCTTCACTTTTGAACAATAATCCGAAATACATTCGGATTCTTTCATTTTTAAAACTTCTAAATCAACCCTTAGAGTTTGAAGTTTTACCTTCCTCACCTTGTTAACTACTTGAAGAGAATTTTGTAAAATCTCCCAAGCTTCCTTTGAGGTGGTAGCATCTGCCAGCTTCTCAAACATGTCATCATCCAGACATCGGTGGATGAGCGTGAAGGCTTGTTGATCCTTCTTCCTCGTCTTTGCCAAGACCTCTTTCTTATTTTAAGGCAGAGTTTTCTCATTATCAGATTTTGCATACCCTCTATCTATGATTTTCCATACATCCTGGGAGCCAAGAATGACTTTCATACGTAGACACCATTTTTTATAATTATCTTTTGTGAGACGATGATACTGAAAAGATAGCGGACCATTATTCGTCATGGTTCTGATACCACGTTGTTGGAAAAAATAATATCCCGCCTAGGAATAATATCCACGATAAATAATAACGACACAAGAGAGTAACAATGACATCAAATCTTTTAACGGGGTAAAATACAATACCCGAGAGAAGTAATATAATACCATTATATTATTACAATTTTGTAGTGTCAAAAATTACTACGACTCAAACGAAATAACACTCTTTATTTTAAAATATTTCACCACAATATTACTCCCACTCTATTTTCTCGCATACTATAAAATAGTCTGTGGATTACTCTCATAGCTCTAACACTTCTCTCTTATTTTTAGTGTATTTTCAATGAGGAACGAATAGCTCCTTTTATAGGCAAAATTGCCACCAACCCAACTAACCAGATTGGTTCAATAATTTGCAAAGTTCAGACGCCCAACTTGGCAAATTTTTCAGCCGCCCAATTTGCCTTCTGCAATTTTTTTCATCTTTTTCTTTATTTCTTTTTTATGGGTCCCTCAAATCTCCTGCAAATTTCAAGTGCAATTTGCAATTATAAGATAGTAGGCGCCTAATTTTCTTTTCCTCCAATCACAATTTTTTTTATTTTTTTCTTTTCTTTCTTTTATTTGAATTGGGGTCCCACAGTTGGATATTGAATTTTTCCAAATACTTTACTTCTACTTCTATTACTCGAGTGAAACTTTATTACATGAATTGCAAGTAACCAAGGATTTGAACATCATATTTACACATCGAATCTGACTACAAATAGCATATTCTATGCTCAATGGAGTAAATGATAATTACATCTATGCAACACATCAGAGAAGCTACAATTGTAGCAGATATTTTTTCTAAATATGTTTATAATAATAATGGTACAATAGTCCCCTTCTTTTGTATTTGACTATTATATGTATTAATGACCTTCAGATTAGGTACGAAGGAAAAGGGTCATATCTTGTATCAATATTTAGTTTTTATATATAAAGCATATCCACTTTAGAAAACAATTAAAAAGAAAAATTTACACAAATGTCCCAAATAAGTCTCAACTTACCAACCTCTAGCTATTAGTCATAGACTTATCAAAACTAGCCAAGCACATATAAAAATTGAAAAACCAAATAAATAAGGTTCTTTCTCTCAAAGAATCACATGCAAAAATCTCCTTCCATATTTTTAAGCGTGATTAGCAACATTAGATGCAAGACGGAAAGGAAATTTCATGGATGAGGTAGCAAATAAAGTGATGAAATACAAAAAAAAATATATACAATATTCCAAAAATCTAAACATTGGTAAGGAGTAATAAAAGACACGTGTGATGAGGTAGCAAATAAGGTAATAAAATACAAAAAAATATATATACAATATTCCCAAAATCTAAGCAAAAAAGGAACTTTTTCAATGGGTATAGTTGAAATTCATTGAAAACATATAGATAAGTCAATATACAAAATTTGAGGAAGATTGGAGGTGATTTGGACTGGTTTTGTATCAAAATTCGTAATTAAATCGAGTTCAAAAAATTCTTCTGCGACACATGTATCAAACATGTATCACATATGTATCTCAAACACATGTATACATGGATATACATGTGATACACAATTGATACAAATATAATATATATGTGATACACAAATGATACATAGTGTAATACACATCATTTTTTTTCATGTTCAGTTTTTACTTCGAATTTTCAATTCAAACTACCTCAAAACTTTACCAAATCATCCCAAAACTGAGATTCAAGGTCCTTAAGATATACCCAATCTATTCTAATAACACCCACTCAAAATAAAGCAAAAATTTGACTTTTTTCTTACAAATAGTTAATTGGCTAATATTAGTAATATTTTATGAATTGACCAATTTTTATAATAAGCTACTTATAAAGGGACATAGCTGATAGTTTCCCAATTAAAACATGGTAATACAAATTTTTGTAGCCGGCCCCACAAAGTTAATTTTATCATAGCAATAAATTGTCCTGCTCGTTATGTCAATTTCATATTCGTTAGAGCTTACGTACATTCAAAGTAGACAAATAGTGAAAAGCAACCATTCATGGCCAACTTATCAGTTGAGGATAACTCACAAGAGGCTGCTGCCATGTCTGTTACTGTTTGTTTATTGCAGATGAATTCACAGTAGCTTTTCCTTTTATTTGTTTTTTTCTCCTTTTCCCTAGATGATCTTCACGGATTGAAGTTATATATACATTGATATTGTAGTGAATATTTATGCCGTCATTGTACGTTAACTTATTATAGTAGATTATTTATTGTTTATTTTATGTTATTAATTAATTAATACTTATTAACTAGAGTCACCTACATTTATTTTTCAAGTTATCGAATTATATAAATATATTTTTTATCGTCAATGCATTTAACTTAGGCACGATTTTTGTTTTTGTTAAGTTCTTTTTGGTGTAGAAGTATTGCTTTGTTGTGTTTATCAGCCTTTTGCATGAATGATGTCCTACATATGAATTTTCACCGCAAAAATTACCAACTTTGGTCATTCAGATGTCCTTTTGCCACATTTAGGGAGGAAAAAATTCTTCACTTAAATGATTCTAGTTTGAGGGGCCATGATTCTTTTTTTAGAGGCTATGATTAACTACTTGAACTTGTGGGGGAAGAGTGATCACAGCAATGTATAGTGAATGTACTTTTTGTTTCTTGCAATCATCATTGTTCAGTTTCTGAAGAAATAAAATTAGCCACTGCAAGTTTAATTTGGAGCTTGGATGGGTTATAAACTATAGGGGTGACAATTTGAGCCCAAATCATTTAACCCGTTTAATCTGTCCAAGGTTGGATCGGTCATTGACCCGTCCATTTGTAAACTCGGTCAATCTTAACTCAGCCCATCTAAAGTTGAATTGATTTTTAGCCCAAATTAATTAATGAGTGACTTTATTAAAATATCTTTAAAATAATTCTTTTTTATTTAATATGTTATATATGACTGTAACAAAAGATAAAAGATCTTAGTTATTAATTAAATAATTCATAAGCAAAAAGTGGAGAGAAAGTCACTTTTAGGACTGCTGTTTAAAGATAGCCAAAATTTGCAATGTATTTAAAATATAACCATAATTTAAAAGCGGTAAAGACCCTTTTTTTCCGCGCTTCAGAATTCAGGAAGCCAAATTCAGGTTTTACAAAGTTGGACATTATTTTCTTTAATTATGATTTTCACAAGAATTGTATTAAAACAATTTTAATTTCTTAAAATCATAGTTCATACTCCAACGTAAAATTACTCCATAGTTTCTAAATATATATAAGTTTTAGTATTTTAAAAAAGGAGTAATTGATGTCTCAACAATGAAATTATATATAAGGAAAATGGATTATTTGTCTAAAGATCTAAACTATTACTAAAAGATTAAAAAGTTTCAAATAATTACCGCGTGGAAGGCTTTACGTTTTCAGCTAAAGACGTTGAATTGTTGTGGTTCATTTGTCTCCTAAGAATTGCAGTTCAGTAAGAATAATCACAAGAAGATTTTGATTTGATCGTCTTACTATATATCTATTCCTCGATGCATTTATTTCTCTTGTACTTAGAATGCACAATGAGGAAATTAAGCAACAATTGTAAAGAACATAGATAATTCTTAAAATTATCTTCGGCTGAATAAAATATTGCTACTTTTTTGGATCGTAAAGATTGTACATATATACACAATAGAGAAGCGTCATATATAAAAGAAAAAAAGAAGGGTTTGTTTGACAATAAAATTTTGAGATATGAAAAATTAACAGCAATCACAAAATAAGAGAAAAATATTTTTACTAATCAGTATAATTTTGTTTATCTCTTGATTCTTCTTTCCTGATTATCCCTGTGATGTGTTTCTCAAATATATGATGATGTTTTGTGAGTATTTCGTGAGTTTATAGGATATTCGAGATGATCTCCATTTTTGAGATGCTTTTTTAAGGGAATATGTAACCCTTTTTATAGGAGTGACTTAGGGTTAGGGTAGAGTAGCCTCCAAGAAACCTAATAGACTCCTAAAATTTCATGACTCAGTCTTGTAGGAATTTAAGATTTAGCCAAAATTTCGTTGGGCTTTATCCGTTAAAATTTCGATGTCTACAAACAAGAAATAGCTATAAACAAAGCAAAAACTCGATCAATTATGATTAGATGGCTCCAATATTACAGTTGCAAATATTATTTGCACTTTGTTTTTACAATACATTGATAAATGACAACTTCATATTCATCACACTCCAACAAGAAAGGAATACATTCAAACAATTACATCACTAGTACGTGGACACAACAACAATCCTTATTCATGCAATTAGCAACTGGCCAACTAGGTTAACTCTTGCTGATGCATCACTAGTAAGCAACACTTAGCAAACAAAATTATCCAACCATAAATTAACGAGTAACATTTTGGCTAGCTCGTTCAAATGAGATTAGGAAGAAGCTGAAAACCAGTAGCACCTAAATTGACAATACTAAGAAGGCCAACTAGGGTTTTTCCAACAAGCTGCAACGGTGACTGCAAAAGCCCAATAGATGGTAAGCTCGCGTTACATGTGGAGAGTGGAGTTGTAACCACTAGACTGCAGTTGGACAATAGCGATGACAAAATATTTTGAAGAGGATCCAACACGAGTGAAAATACTCCTGATCCATTCGTTGTGGTACTTGATACTACATTTCCTGCTCCACACCTCAGTTGCACTGATGCGTCTGCAAAGATAAATGATGTTAATAATATTAATTATGCAAAATCAGGCTTGCATGTGAAGGGAACGTGTTGAATATATAATTATGTAAATAAAATTATAGCATCTCTAATAGTTTAAGCTTTTAGATAATATGATCATACAATTTATCACACAAAAAGTATATAATCATAGGGTGTAGGGTGATATGTAGTTTATTGACAGTGAGTGTAAGATTCATTCGGCTCAAGTTACCTGAAAGTATTTTAGAACTACTACTACTCTTATTTTATTTTGGCGTTATGATGGAATGAGTTGAGCTTAAAGAAAGAAGTGAGGATTCATATCGCTAATCCCAACTTTGTTCGAACTGTGGCATAGTTGTTGTTATATCTTTATACCATCCGCACCCGTTGTTACGAAGGAGTAATGGATGCAATGTTATTTATCTAGACGTAAAATCTTGAAACCTCCCTATGTAAATTAACCTACAAATCCATGAAGTGTACTAGCGACTTCTATATCATAGACTTTTGTGCATATAGGGTAGATTTTGTAGTCTAATAGGGTATATATACTAGCGTCAACTCTGTGGTACTTATCTACGTACAAAATAATGAACTTACTAGGGAAAACTGGGGTTGTGGATCCATTGATGATATCTATTTGGCCGTTGAGGCTGCAAAATAGAACCCCATCTATATGTATTGGACCAAGAAGGCCACTGAGAAGTCCTCCAAGTTGGGCTACTGCAACAGGGGTTGCAATTAATGCAACCAAAAAAGAAATCAAGAAAATTTTTGCTAAAGCCATGGCAATTTTTTTGACAAGTGATAACTAAGCTGTTGTGGTAAGAAAATGTGTTGCTCAACTTAAGTGTTTGTATGACCAATTTATAGGACAAGTGATAGTAAATTTAGTGGCTGAAATTTCAAAACCCTAATCCATTTGTGGAAGTGGCTTATATGCCTTTGCATGTATGAATGAACTTAATTGAAGTCAGAAGAGGCAATTTGCTTGTTTTTGTCTGTGTTGAGACTTAGCTTGCAATTTGATATTTTTGTTTGTGTTGAAAATTAGTTTTCTTATCAAATGTAAGTTACCATACAGTTCATTGCTATATTAGATGCCATTTTGGGGGTGGTCACCCTAGCCAGCTATAACTACAATTGCTCCAAGCTTCAATAGCATGCTTTTCTTGACCTTCTATATTGTAAACTAATGTCCTTATATTTTCTTGCGCATGCGCATGTGAATATGGTCCAAGGTTAATAAAGCAACATCTAAACTACTAAAAATCTTCCTTAAACAGCTTTATTTCATTTGAAAATGGGATACAAATGTTTTTTTCACTACTAAAAAAGGGAAAACCGAATGCCAAAAATTGGCAAAAAAGACCGAAAATCGACCGATTCGTGGCGGTCAGTAATCGTGTGGTCGGTAGAGCCAACCGACCGATTTCGGTCGGTATTTTTCGACCAATTTCGATTAGTCAATTAAATTTCAGAAACGACCAAAAAAACCAGAAAACCGACCAAAAACAAACAACAACAACAACAACCCAGTATAATCCCACTAGTGGGGTCTGGGGAGGGTAGTGTGTACGCAGACCTTACCCCTACTCTGGGGTAGAGAGGCTATTTTCAAATGACCCTCGGCATCCTTCCCTCCAAAAACTCCCCACCTTGCTCTTGGGGTGACTCGAACTCACAACCTCTTGATTGGAAGTGGAGGGTGCTTACCATCAGAGCAACCCACCTTGTCGACCAAAGTCGATTGATATTTTTCAACCGAAGTTGGTCGGTATTTTTAACTATTTAACTAAAAAATGCATCATCTAGGAATCGAAGGAATCGAACCGGGGTCTGTACTGTGACATAATACTATTCTACTACTAGATCATTGGTGCATCTTTGTTTAAGACTTTTATTTTATTTTATTTATACTCTTTAATTGCAATTTAGCGCGAAAATAACTGACCGATTCTGGTCAGTTTTATTAGAAAAATAAAATTACCGACTGAAATCGGTTGGTTTTTGGAATATTGATTTTAATTTATTTTAAATGAAAAATCGACCAAAGTTGGTTGGTTTCTTGAAAAATAAATTTCGCAGAATGCAAAAATAATTTTTCACATTTGCCAAAAAAAAGCAGACCGAAGTTGGTCGGTTTCAAAAATTATAGCTCTTGCTTTTGATATTATTATACTGGGTTTGTTGTTATTATTATTGTTGTTGCTTTTGATATTAATTTACGTCAATATATACAAAAGGTATACATAGAAAATACACCTTGAATTAATATATATATATATATATATATATATATATATATATATATATATATATATATATATATATATAAAATACATCTTTTATATGTATACAAAACGTATACATAAAAATATATCATGAATTAAGATTGCACTTGGCATACAAAATATACATCTTAAATTAAGATGGCACTACATATTAAAATACGCAAAAATATATACATAAAAAATTAAAGTGGCACTTGATATTGTTGGTATATTTACGAAATAATTCTGGTATATTTCATACTTGATTAGCAATATCTAGTTGTATAAATGACAATATAATGGTATAATATATACGCATCGGCACTTGATATTGTTGGTATATTTACGAAATAATTCTGGTATATTTCATACTCCCTCCGTTTCAATTTATGTGAACCCATTTGACTGGGCACGAAGTTTAAGAAAAGAGAGAAGACTTTTGAACTTATGGTGTAAAATGAGGCACATATATTTTGTGTGGCTATAAATCATTGTATAAAGGTAAATTGTTTCCAAATAAGAAAAGAGGTCATTCTTTTTGGCACAGACTAAAAATGAAATAGGTTCACATAAATTGAAACGGAGGGAGTGAGACACATATATTTTGTGTGGCTATAAATCATTGTATAAAGGTAAATTATTTCCAAATAAGGAAAGAGATCATTCTTTTTAGCACGGACTAAAAATGAAATTGGTTCACATAAATTGAAACGAAGAGAGTACTTGATTAGCAATATCTAGTTATATAAATGATAATAAAATGGTATAATATATATGCATCCGTGTATATTTTTTAGAAAATATTGTAGGTATATAATATAAAATGTATAATTTGGAATTTTTTTTGATACATTACATGTTAATTTTTGAGCATATAACTGATTTATTCATGGTAATAAATCTGATTATTGTGAGAATAATATATTAAAATCTCTCGTCCCTATAATTACTCTTCTTCCGATCTCATCGAAGTCGTTCCTACTTTCTCGCTCATGGAGAAAGGAGTAGGGAATTAGGGATAACTTTTTGAGAGAGAATGGGAATCGATAAATAAGGGTCGAAACTGGTTCCTAAATTGAAGGGTCATTAATTATTTTTTAAAACTTGCTTGTACGTAAACAATCATGAAGTATGCTATTATTGTTAATAAATTTGTTGTTTCTGGAATAAACTAAAATTAATGTCATTTATTTAAATAATTCTTAATTAGTGACCAACAGTGTAAAAATCTATAAATATAATTAAATCGATTAGAAAAATTTACCGAGCTACACTATAATAGAAATTTATTTACCACATTTATTTAGATTCCTTATTAATTACTTTGTATATCTATATTTACAAGTTACTTATATACAAAACCATAAAAAGAAGAAAATTTAAGATTTTTTAAATTTATCCTATGAGTTACATGACACCCCAATTTCCAATAACCTCCTTCATTTAAGACTATGTTCCTTTTCCAAAGGATTTCAAAAATATTTTCTCTCTTTTTTAATAATCACCCAAAACCTCTCTTAATTTTTTATACCCACTGTTATCCCCCCAAAAATTGTCGATTCTTTTCCTTTTTCAAAACTTTTCAAACCCAATTTTTCTCTTTCTTACTAATTATCCAAAATCTCTCTTTCTTATTGATACAATACAGACGAAATTCGGAATATTGCTCTACAATCAAGTTGTGGGTAAGTTTTGAATCTTGTTTTCTTTCTTTATTTTTTCTAATTTTCAAGCGGTACTCTGAATTAACAATAGCTCTATACCAATTTCTCTATATTTGTTCTTCTTTGCCACGACCCAATTTTACCTATAGGTTGTGATGGCGCCCAACACTACAGCTAGGCAAGCCAACTTAATAACTTAAGCATATATTGACAAAATTTAAGACCAAGAAAAATAATAAAACCCAAATTCTACCAATGTGTGTGCCAAGACCTGGTGTCACAGGTGTATATGCATCTAGTAGATTATACAAAATCTCAAATACTGTCTGAAATAAAATAGACATAATAAAAAATACAAGAAGAGACACTAGTAGCTGCAGAACGACAGGCTCACCACTATACCCCTGGATAGCATGGGTGTAAGATGATAGGTCCCCCAATAGTACTTGCCTCAGGTCCTGCACAAAAAGTACAGCAAGTGTAATATAAGTACGTAAACAACGTGTAGCCAGTAAGTATCAAGCCTAATCTCGAAGTGGTAGAGACGAGATGGCCAACTTTGACACCCACTATGGGTCAATAATAATAATTGAAATACAACTAGAATATTTAAATCAACATGATTCACAGAATTTACAATAATTTATTTAACCAGGGAAAATAATCAAATTCCTTCAAATGCAACAATTCTCAATATATTAATTAAATTCCTTAAATTCAAATAATTTCCAATTTATCAAGCAGGAATAATAATTTATTAAATTTCAAGGATTCTCCAATTTATCAATTAGCTTCACAAGCTTGAAATAACTATTAAAGTATCGTGTAATTATTATTATTAAGCACGATTTCTGCTGAGGACGTACGACCCGATCTAGAGTGTCGTGTACACTGCCGAGGGACGTGCGGCGCGATCCATAGATGCATCTATCCTGTCGAGGCGTTCGGCCCGCTACACAAGAAAGGTGGATATTTTCTTATGTACCTCCGGAAGGAGAGTATATTTATTATAAGATAAATTCGGGAGGAAGAATAATTTCTTTTAACAATTAAATAATTTAAACAGAAAATCAAGCATATGAGATTTTCATCCTTTAATATCTTTATCTAACAATTCACAATATATTCATATATATCAATTAATATTAATTAAACAAAGAATATAATTTACACAAGTAATTCCTGCTTTGAGTCCTAAACTACCCGAACTTTAGCATTAATAGTAGCTACACACGGACTCTCGTCACCTCGTGCATACGTAGCCCCCGCAATTAGCAACAATTATTCAATTTAATTCCTATGGGGTAATTTTTCCCTCACAAGATTAGACAAGAAACTTATCTCATCTCAAAGTTCACTTTTCGATTATCATGTCGCGTTGAATTCTCGATTCGATGCCGAAAATCCAAAACTATCCAAATATTATACAAAATAATTAATATATGCTAAATGATTTGAAATTTATCTATTAAATAAATTACTTATCCAAAATGGTAAAATTTTTAAAATTCACCCCAAGCCCACATGCTCGGATTCTAAAAATTTTTGGATGAAAAGGTTACCCATAATCTCAAGAACTTAAATATATAATTTCCACCCAATTCCATAACTATTTTCGTGGTTAAAATCCCACTTCTATAAAAATCTAGGTTTTTCATCTAAATCTTTGATTTCTAAGATTTACTAGTTATAATCTACTTATAATCTATGTATTTAACTCGAGGTGTGTAGAATTAACTTACCTTCAAATTGCTAGTTGAAACCCCCCTCTCAAAAGCTCTGAAATCGCCCAAATGTGGAGAGAAAACGGGTAAAAATGGTGAATTCCCGTTCTTTTAAGCTTTCTGCCAAACCGGTCTTTTGCACCTGCAGAGGTTGGAACGCACCTGCGGCTCCGCACCTGTGAAAAATCCTCACAGGTGCGAGTTCCACTCGCCTGGCCAATTCTCGCATCTGCATGTTTAGCCTCGCACCTGCGCGTTCACAGGTGCGCCCAATATTCCACACCTGCGATGGCAGGCCTCCCATTCCTTTTCCGCTTCTGCGATAAAATCTCGCATCTGCGAGTGCCGCGCTTGCGAGCTTCTGTCGCATCTGCGACTGGCCAAGCGCAAGTGCGATTCTGACAGTAGCTGGGAGCTTCAGTTTTGGCTCCCAACTTCCAATTTGATCCGAGCCTCGTCCGATTGACACTCGGGGTCCCCGGGACCCCGCCCGAACATACCAACAAGTTTGAAATCATAAAACGGACTCGCTCGAATTCTTGGAATGCGTAAAACAACATCAAATCTAAGAATCATACCCTAAACTAAATTGATTCAAACTTAAGAAATTTCAAGTTCTTTAATTTACTTCCAATTCGCCGAAATATACTTAAACTACTCGGAATGACACGAAATTTTGCGTGCAAGTCTTAAATCACTATACGGAACTATTCCCAAACTTGGAATTCCAAACGGACTTCAATTACTCAAAATCCTACTCCAAACTAAATTTAAAGAATTTTAAACCTTCAAATAGTTAATTTTTACTATTAAGCATCAAAACGCTCCCGGGTTATCCAAAACCCGATTCGGACATACGCCAAAGTCCAAAATCATCATACGAACATATTGGAACCGTCAAATCCTGATTACGGGGTCGTTTTCTCAAAATGTTGACCGAAGTCAAACTTGGCCTTTTAAGGCTAACTTAAGGAGCGAAGTGTTCCGATTTCAACCCACACACTTCCAAATCCCGAACCAACCATTCCCGCGAGTCATAAACTAATAAAAGCATGTTCGAGGAGTTTTATTTTAGGGAACGAATTTCTAAAAGTTAAAATGACCAATTGGGTCATTACATTCTCCACCTCTTAAACAAACATTTGTCCTCGAACAGGTTTAGAATAATACCTGGAGTGCTAAATAAGTGTGGATATTTGCTCCCCATGTCCTCCTCGGCCTCCCAAGTTGCTTCTTCGACTGGTTGGCCCTTCCACTGGACCTTTAATGCAGAAATCCTCTTGGACCTCAACTGGCAAACTTGTTTATCAATAATGGCAAATGGCTCTTCTTCATAACCCAAACTCTTATCTAGCTGAACTGTGCTGAAGTCCAACACATGTGATAGGTCAGCATGATACTTTCGGAGCATAGATATATGGAAAATCGGATGAACTCCTAATAGTCTGGGAGGCAATGTAAGCTCATAAACAACCTCCCAACTCGTCTCAACACCTCAAATGGGCCTATAAACCTTGGGCTCAACTTGCCCTTCTTCCCGAATCTCACAATTCCCTTCATCGGCGAAACCTTCAAGAGAACTTTTTCACCTACCATAAATGATAAATCACGCGCTTTCTGATCCGCGTAACTCTTCTGTCTGGACTCTGTTGTACGAAGTCACTCCTAAATCTACTTTACCTTTTCAAAGGCATCCTTTACCAAATTAGTACCATATAACTTAGCCTCACCGGGCTCAAACCATCCGATAGGTGAACAGCATCGACGACCATATAAAGCCTCAAATGGAGCTATCTCGATGCTGGATTGGTAACTGTTATTATAAGCAAACTCGGCCAAAGGCAGGAAAGGATCCCATTGACCTCTAAAGTCGATCACACATGCCCTGAGCATATCCTCCAAAATCTGAACTGTCCGCTCTAACTGCCCGTCGGTCTGCGGATGAAAGGCTGTGCTGAGCTCTACACGGGTCCCTAATGCACTCTGTACTGCTCTCCAGAAATGTGAAGTAAACTGAGGGCCTCTATCTGATATGATGGAAATTAGTACACCGTGCAATCGAACTATCTCCTGAATATAAATCTAGGCCAACCTCTCTGAAGTATACGTAGTCACAACAGGAATAAAATGTGCCGACTTGGTCAACCTGTCAACAATCACCCAAACTGCATCAAACTTCCTCAAGGTCCGCGGCAACCCAACTACAAAGTCCATAGTAATTCGTTCCCATTTCCACTCTGGTATAGTCATCTGCTGAAGTAGGCCACCTGGCCTCTGGTGCTCATATTTAACTTGCTGGCAATTTAGACACCTAGCTACATACTCAACTATGTCCTTTTTCATTCGTCGCCACCAATAATGCTGCCTCAAGTCACGATACATCTTCGTAGCACCTAGATGAATAGAATACCGAGAACCGTGTGCCTCCTCCAGGATCTTTTTCCTCAGTTCATTCACATTAGGAACACACAGACGATCCTGGAGTCGCAGAATACCATCCGCACCAATAGTAACTTCCTTGGCACCACCTCGTAGTACCGTTTCTCGAAGAACCATTAAGTGTGGGTCATCATACTGGCAAGCCTTTATCTGCTCAAATTGTGAAGACTGAGCTACGACACATGCAAGAACTCGGCTGTCCTATGAAATATCTAGCCGCACAAGTCTGTTGGCCAAGGACTGGATATCCAAAGCTAATGGCCTCTCTTTTGCTGAAATGAAAGCCAAACTACCCATACTCCCCGCCTTTCTACTCAAGGCATCTGCAACTACATTTGCTTTACCTGGATGATATATGATAGTAATATCATAATATTTTAGTAATTCCAGCCATCTGTGCTGCCTCAAATTTAGGTCCCTCTGCTTGAACAAATGCTGCAAACTGCGATGATCAGTATAAACTTCACAAGACACCCCATAAAGATAATGCCTCCAAATCTTAAGGGCATGAACAATCGCAGCTAACTCCAAATCATGTATCGGATAATTCTGCTCGTAGGTCTTCAACTGACGTGAAGCATATGCAATAAATTGCCCTTCTTGCATTACTACACAACCCAAACCAACGTGTGAAGCGTCGCAATGCACTGTATACATTCCCGAACTAGAAGGTAACACTAACACTTGTGCTGTAGTCAATGCTGTCTTGAGCTTTTGAAAGCTTGACTCACAATCATCGGACCATCGGAACTGAACACCCTTCTGGGTTAATTTGGTCAAAGGTGCTGCAATAGATGAAAAAGCTTCCACAAACCGACGATAATAACCTGCTAAACCCAGAAAACTCCTGATCTCAGTTGCCAAAGTGGGACGATGCCAATTCTGAACTGCCTCAATCTTTTTGGGATCAACTTTAATACCTTCACCCGATACAATATGTCTCAAAAATGCTACAGACTCTAGCCAAAACTCACATTTAGAGAACTTAGCATATAGCTTTTGTTCCCGCAATGTCTGAAACACTACTCTCATATGCTGATCATGTTCCTCCTTACTGTGCGAGTAGATCAAAATGTCATCAATGAAGGCAATGACAAATGAATCAATATATGGCCTGAATACCCTGTTCATCAGATCCATAAATGCTGCCGGGGCATTAGTTAAACCGAAAGACATTACCAAAAAATCATAATGACCATATCTAGTACGGAAAGTAGTTTTCGGAACATCCGAATCTCAAATCTTCAACTGATGATACCCCGACCTCAAGTCGATCTTAGAGAACACCCTAGCACCCTGCAACTGGTCAAATAGGTCATCAATACGCGACAACGGGTACTTGTTCTTAATAGTAACTTTGTTCAATTGGCGATAGTCAATACACATTCGCATTGTGCCATCTTTCTTCTTCACAAATAATACTGATGCACCCCAAGGCGATACACTTGGTCTGACGAACCCTTTGGCTAGTAACTCTTCAAGCTGTTCTTTCAACTCTTTCAATTTTTTTGGAGCCATGCGATATGATGGAATAGATATAGGCTGAGTATCTGGAGCCAAGTCAATACAGAAATCAATATCACGATCAGGTGGCATACCTGGAAGATCTGAAGGAAATACATCGGAGAACTCCCGAACTACTGGCACTGAATCAATAGCCGGAGTCTCTGCAGTAGTATCCCGAACATATGCTAGATAAGCCAAACAATCCTTCTCAACTATGTGATGAGCCTTTATAAAAGAAATAACCCGATTAAATGAACTAATTGACGAACCCTTCCACTCTAGCCTATGCAAAGATGGAATAGCCAAGGTAATAGTTTTGGCATGACAATCTAGAATAGCATGATATGGAGATAACCAGTCCATACCCAGAATAATTTCAAAATCGGTCATCTCGAGCAATAAGAGATCTGCTCTAGTTTCATAACCACTGAATGTAATAATACAAGACCGGTAGATCCGGTTCACAATAACAGAATCGCCTACAGGAGTGGACACATAAACATGAGTACTCAAGGACTCATGAGAAACAACCAGGAATAGAGCAAACAGAGATGATACATATGAATACGTGGATCCTGGATCAAATAATACTGAGGCATCTTTGCCGCAAACAAAAATAATACCTGTAATCACAACATCTGAGGCCTCTGCATCTGGCTGGAGCGCCAGCTGGCTAGCCTCCGCCTAGCTGACCTCCACCTCTAGGACGACCCCTACCCACCTGTCCTCCACCTCTTGGTGGTCTGACTATTGGTGGAGCAACCGGTCCGGTAAGCATAAGTTGCTAACCCTACTTTACTGGTCTACCTCGAAGCCTGGGGCAAAACCTCCGCATGTGACTAGGATCACCGCACTCGTAATAACTCTTCGGCGCGATGGGCTGCTGATTAAGAGTCTGGCCCTGGGGACCTGAATACCCACTGGGAGCACCCTGAATAGTTGGTGGGCGGTAAGAACTCTCTGGTATAGCACTGAGATAAGGTCGTACTGGAGTACCCCGAGGAGGTGGTGGTGTTGGAAATGGGGGTCTGCTGGACTGCCCCCTTACGAACTGACCTCTACCCCCAGACGGAGCACCTCTGAACTCTCCAGAGTACCTGAACCGCTTATCTCTCATAATCTGCTCTCAGCTCTGCTGACGCACACCCTCAATCCTCCGGGCTATTTCCACAACTAGCTCATAAGAAGTACCCATCTCAACCTCTTGAGCCATAGTGGCTTGAATGCCAGTATGTAAACCCGCAACAAACCTCCACACTCTCTCCGCTTCAGTAGGGAGTATCATAAGTGCATGGTGAGATAACTCAGAAAACCTCGCCTCATAATCGGTCACTGACATCTGACCCTGCTGGAGCTGCTCAAACTGAAACCGCAACTCTTCCCTCTGGGAGGGTGGAATATATCTGTCCAAGAAGATATGGGTGAACCTGTCCCAAGTCATGGGAGGAGAATCTGCTGGTCTGCCAAGAACATAAGACTGCCACCATCTACGGGCTCTGCCCTCTAGCTGAAAAGTAGCAAAGTCTACCCCATGAGACTCCAATATCCTCAAATTGTACAGTCTATCCTTGCACCGATCAATGAAATCCTAGAGATCCTCATGTCTCTCACCCTCAAAGATAGGAGGATGTAGTCTAGTCCATCTGTCTAATAGTTTCTGCGGATCAGCGGCTGCAACTGGCCTGGGCTCAGGTGTAGCTGCTACCACTGGCTGGGCTCCACCCACGGGTAGTGCACCCTGGGTCTGATATACAGCAGTTGCATGTCCATGAGCCTGTGCGGTAAGGGTCTGTGCTCCCCCGCCCACCTGAGATATGGTTGGGTCTGCCAGAAATAAACTGGCCTGAGTCATATTGTCCATGAATCGCAGCATACGACCCATGACATCCTGAAATCTCGGTGCAGATGTGAAATCCACCGGAGCTGGCTCTGCCACAGGCACCTCATCCTGTTCCTCAACAACGGGGTTGTCTGCTGGACCCACTAGCGGCATTACTGGAACAGTCCTGGGATGTCCTCGCCCTCTACCATGGGCTGGAGCCCTCCTTCGGCCTCTGCCTCGGCCTCTAACAACTAGGGGAGTAGCTCTTCTCTGGTCTGGAACCTCATTAGAGCGTGTTCTCACCATCTGAGAGAGAATTAGAGAAGGATATTTAGTACTACATCAATTGCACGGTGGAATATGAAGAAAGGTAATTTCCTAACACCCCATAGCCTCTCGAAGATAAGTATAGACGTCTCTGTACCGATCCGCAAGACTCTATTAGGTCTGCTAATAACTTGTGAGACCAACGTGAACCTAGTGCACTGATACCATGTTGTCACGATCCAATTTCACCTATACGTCGTGATGGCGCCCAACACTATAGCTAGGCAAGCCAAGTTAATAAATTAAGCATATATTGACAAAATTTAAAACCAAGAAAAATAATAAAATCCAAATTCTACCAATGTATGTGCCAAGACCTGGTATCACAAGCGTATGAACATCTAGTAAATTATACAAAACCTCAAATATTGCCTGAAATAAAATAGACAGAATGAAAAATACAAGGAAAGACACTAGTAGCTGCAGGAAGCTCAGAAAGGCAGCTCACCACTATGCCCCTAGATAGCGTGGGTGTAAGACGATAAGTCCCCCACTAGTACTTGCCTCAGGTCCTGCACAAAAAGTGCAGCAAGTGTAGTATGAGTACGTAAACAATGTGTACCCAGTAAGTATCAAGCCTAATCTCGAAGTGGTAGAGACGAGATGACCGACTTTGACACTCACTATGGGTCAATAATAATAATTGAAATACAACTAGAATATTTAAATCAGCATGATTCACAGAATTTACAATAATTTATTTAATCAACAAAAATAATCAAATTCCTTCAAATGCAACAATTCTCAATATATTAATTAAATTCCTTAAATTCAAATAATTTCCAATTTATCAATTAATTTCATTTACAGGAATAACAATTAATTCCTTAACAAGCAGGAATAATAATTCTTTAAATTTCAAGGATTATCCAATTTATCAATTAGCTTCGCAAGATTGAAATAACTATTAAAGTATCGTGTAATTATTATTATTAAGCACGATTACTGCCGAGGACGTACGACCCGATCCAGAGTGTCGTGTACACTGCCGAGGGACGTGCGACGCGATTCATAGATGCATCTATCCTGCCGAGCGGCCCGCTCCATAAGAAAGGAGGATATTTTTTTATGTACCTCCGGAAGGAGAGTATATTTATTATAAGATAAATTCGGGAGGAAGAAAAATTCTTTTTAATAATTAATTAATTTAAACAGAAAATCAAGCATATGAGATTTTCATCCTTTAATATCTTTATCTAACAATTCACAATATATTCATATATATCAATTAATATTAAGTAAACAAAGAATACAATTTATATAAGTAATTCCTACTTTGAGTCCTAAACTATCCGGACTTTAGCATTAATAGTAGTTACGCACGGACTCTCATCAGCTCGTGCGTACGTAGCCCTCACAATTAGCAATAATTATTCAATTTAATTCCTATGGGGTAATTTTCACCTCACAAGATTAGATAAGAAACTTACCTCGTCTCAAAGTCCACTTTTCGATTACCACGTCGCGTTGAATTCTCGATTCGACGCCGAAAATCCAAAACTATCCGTATATTATACAAACTAATTAATATATGCTAAATGATTCGAAATTTATCTATTAAATAAATTACCTTATCCAAAATGGTAAAATTCCTAAAATTTACCCCGGGCCCACGTGCTCGGATTCTGAAATTTTTTGAATGAAAACATTACCCATAATCTCAAGAACTTAAGTATATAATTTCTACCTAATTTCATAATAATTTTCGTGGTTAAAATCTCACTTTTATAAAAATATAGGTTTTTTCATCTAAATCTTTGATTTTTAAGATTTACTAGTTATAATCTACCTATAATCTATGTATGTAATCCGAGGTGTGTAGAATTAACTTACCTTCAAATTGCTAGTTGAAACCCCCCTCTCAAAAGCTCTGAAATCGCCCAAATGTGGAGAGAAAACGGGCAAAATTGGTGAATTCCCGTTCTTTTAAGATTTCTGCCAAACAGGTCTTTCGCACCTGCGGAGGTTGGAATGCACCTGCGGCTCTGCACCTACGGAAGATCCTTACAGGTGCGAGTTGCACTCGCCTGGCCAATTCTCACATCTGCGCGTCTAGCCTCACACCTGCGTGTTCGCAGGTGCGCCCAATATTCCGCGCCTGCGATGGCAGGCCTCCCATTCCTTTTCCGCTTCTGCGAAGAAATCTTGCATCTGCGAGTGCAGCGCCTGCGAGCTTCTGTCGCATCTGTGAATGTGGCACCTGCGACTGGCCAAGCGCAGGTGCAATTCTGACAGTAGCTGGGAGCTTCAGTTTTGGCTCCCAACTTCCAACTTGGTCCGAGCCTCGTCCGATTGACACTCGGGGTCCCCGGGACCCCGTCCGAACATACTAACAAGTTTGAAATCATAAAACGGACTCGCTCGAACTCTCGAAATGCGTAAAACAATATCAAATCTAAGAATCATACCCTAAACCAAATTGATTCAAACTTAAGAAATTTCAAGTTCTTCAATTTACTTCCAATGCGCCGAAATATACTTAAACTACTCGGAATGACACGAAATTTTGCGTGCAATTCTTAAATCACTATACGGAACTATTCCCAAACTCGGAATTCCGAACGTACTTCAATTACTCAAAATCCTACTCCAAACTAAATTTAAAGAATTTTAAACCTTCAAATAGTTGAGTTTTACTATTAAGCGTTAAAACGCTCCCAGGTTATCCAAAACCCGATTCGGACATACGCCCAAGTCCAAAATTATCATACGAACCTATTGGAACTGTCAAATCCTGATTCTGGGGTTGTTCTTCTATTAAACATAGACAACATGCATTAGTTTTAAAAAACAAAAGCAGAGGTGAACCATAGACATCAACTTAAACAATCTTGTTGTAGGGTGGGAGAATAAGCTAAGCTAAGCCAAGCCTGGGATCTTCTGATGCATAGTACGTAAGGATTCTGATTATTTAGGAATTAGGCGTTAGAACTTAGAGATAGAGTACTGGAAGAAGTGGAAGGGTTTTTGATCTTTAATATATATATATATATATATATATATATATATATATATATATATATATATATATATATATATATATATATATATATAGAGAGAGAGAGAGAGAGAGAGAGAGAGGTAAGAAACCTTTGCATGAATCTTCGAAAAAACATAGCGAAAAATCTATTGGTGATACACCAATAGGTAACACAACAGTTCGAAGATCTCCCCAGAAAATATACTGAAAAAGTGGTTGCTGACACGCCTAGTTTCGACTTAGGTGTATTTACACAAGAAGAACATATCAAAAAGTCAAATGCTAGGCATACAATATCTATAGTGATTGTTAGGTAAAAATCTGAATTATATGATAATTGTATCAGAATTGTATCACAATTGTAGATGATACATCAATAACCAAAAAGATACTTGATACAATACTAATACAATTATAATATGATGTTATATTGAAACTTGAGGAAGATGACGATCATAATTGTATCATAATTTTTTAGAAATGCATCGCGATTGTATTATAATTGTATTTGTATCATAATTATTACAGGAATTGTATTACAAAGGTATGATAATTTTATATTTATTGTTATGAGCAGTTGTGAGTTTGATATCAATTTCAAATTTGTATCACAAATATATAATAATTGTATATTAATTTATTAGTATTGTATCACGTATTATTTTGGGTACTAATGTACCAGATACAAGTGAGATGCAACTGTGATATAATTATTTTTTAGATATTGATGTATCAGATATAATTCAAATACAACTATGATACAGTTATCATACAATTTCTGCAATTTCTTCTTTTTCGAGTTTCAATATGAAATTTCACCTAAAACCAACTCTATACTTAACTAATCTCCCTCAAAATTAAAATATCAATTCTAAAGGATATTTTCAATCATTTTCAAGAATACCCAATCCAAACAAATCAAAAAATTTGAAAATCTAAATATCAAATTCAATGGGAAGAGAGAAGATGGAGATTATGGCCGTAGATTAAGGGTTTTTGATGTAAAAAAGGAAGGAAAGAGAAGAGGATCGGGAAAAAAATTGAATCCCTTAATTGAAGGTACTAATAACTGGGTGTGAGCCTTTTAAGGGGGGATGTATACAATTTATAAGAAAAATCTTGATACTTATTAAAAACTACAAAACATAGAGAAAATAGGTAAATAGGTTTCTATTATAGTATAACAAGGTAAATTTCTCAATTGAGAACCACTATCCGGAGATGCCTTGACCTTTTTTTATTTTTTATTTTTTTATTTTTAATTTGGTGATTCTTCGTGCTACAAAATAAATTACTCTAAATCAGAAATTATCATCTCCAATTTTGCTTTAAAAGTTAAATTTCCTCTCAGGTTTGAATAATTTATATTCTCCCCCCAATTCTCGATTTATTTTTTAAAATGCCTATTCCAACCTCTATATTAGAAATATTTATCTCTTTTTGTTTGTTTTAATACCTTTTTAGAATCATAATAGTTTTCACATTTCTAGTATATGTCTTATTAATTTACCTATACAACAACTAAATTTTATTTTCAAAATAAAAAAGTAATCAGGCATATATTTATTTATGTTAATAATGAAAATGATGAGCGAAAAAGAGTGTATAGGGTAAAATCGGTTTGTATTAAATACTCAAATAATAGAGCGACACGTGGAACCAAACACTACAAATAAAAACTGGAATTAGCTACGAACTTCGGCGCTAATCTGTCGCTAAAACGCTCATAGCTAGTAGAATTTCTTGATGATCCGTCGCTAATCCGTCGATAAATGAGATTAGCGACGGATTTTTCTGTTAAGCAATAAAATTTGTCCGTCGCTAAAACCTGATTTTTTAGTAGTGGGAGATAGATGGAAAGCGGAGCAAGTGGAACCCGGGGACATCAGCTTCCATTGATACCGAGTAAACCCCGAAGGGAATATTGCTAACGAACACAAACAAATATTTGCCACCCAATAACATTCAATAAAGAATATTTTTCAGTATTAAATACACAATCAGGTATAGAGAATTTTGGCATTCATGGCCTACTGTTACACATTTATCAATGGCCCCCATAATTGTCATTTAAGAGGGGCTTGATCCTAGGATCTTGCTCCCTAGGTGCAGCTATAAATAGTGACTTCTACAACCATTGTAGGACATGAATTTTCTGACAAACGCATGCTACATATTTTTCTAAGCTCAATAACATTTTATTTCTTGTCTATTGATATTCTTATTACTATCTTCGAAAGCTCTGCTCCCGGAATCAAGCTATTTGCTGTCGTATTTCGATTTGAATGCGAAGTCTTGAATTTTATTTAATTTATTTATCATTTTGGGATCAAATCGATTTGCTTGTGTATAAACTATGTTACAAATTCAATTATACCGTTTTACGGGTAAACAGTTTGGCGCTCACCGTGGGGCTTAGACAGTTGCGTAATTGAGTTGATCCTTGCATTTATTACTAATCTGTTTAATTCTTTGTTTCTTAGCAAACAATAGTAAAAAATGGCAGATAACGATGTCAACATCGCATACAACGTTGAGGCCCAAGGAGATCAGCCTTAACACGAGGATTCGATCGGTGATACCCGCAAAGAGGAGGATGTGGCTATGCCAATCCATGGTGGGTAATATCCACGAACGTTCGGGAGGCAACTCCTGATGATGCTAAAGATGAGCACGTTGACGAAACGGTGAGAATCCTGAGGGAACAACAAAAGGCTATTATGGGACATCTCTTGTGACAAGATCAAGACATGACATAGTTGAGGGAAGCATTATCGGGTGCTTTCAACAACACGAATGGAAGAGGTCCAGTTCCTCTTGGTGCTCCCACAAACCAAAACAACACAAGGGTTGATAACAACACCCCGAGAGGTGAGGTCAGCTTAGACAGAGCCGGAGGAACAACAACGGATCTGGTAACAATAGCGTGAATGATCCCTTTAAAACCAAATTCATGCGGTTTATGAGGGAAATAAATGCCCGAATGGACCAAATTTCCGGCGCACCGCCCGTGTTGAAAGGGCCGGACTTAATGAAATACTCCCAGTTGCCATTCAAATCAAGTGCAACACTAGAGTTAATCCCGAAGCGGTTCAAAATGCCATCGTGCCAAAATATGATGGGACCTCAGATCCTCATGAGCACATCACCACCTACAGAATGGCGGTGAAAGGAAACGATTTAGCTTCGCATTAGATTGAGTCAGTCTTGCTGAAGAAGTTCAGAAGGAAAGGATGCTGCTACTGGCCGTTCTAGATGCATAGGCAATTGATGAATTTACTAAGGGACTGAACCCGAGAGCTCAAACGCTTCCCAAAAACTAACAATAGTGCACTTAACGAGGGAAATGAAGAATTGAGCAGGATGCCACCCAGGTGCACGAGCACGCACTGGGTGCGCAAGTGTCACGACCCAAAAATCACTAGTCGTGATGGCACCTAACTCGACCCGCTAGGTAAGCCAACTAACAGTCAATACAATCCAAATAAAATTGTAGGAAAATAACGAAGAACTATCTGAACAAAACAAATTAACCCAAGAACTGGTAATACAAATCATGAGCTTCTAAGACTTAGAATTTACAAAAATGATACAAATAATTACACGATCTGTTCAAAAGCTACATAAACAGATTAACAAAATCTAAAGCTACCAAGGACAAGTCGCAGCTATATCCAGAATGCACGAACATCTTCAGGGTCAGCTCCCGACATCACTAGCAACTCCACTCCAAAGGTCTGCATGCATGGTGCAGAAGTGTAGTATGAGTACAACCGACCCCATGTACCCAGTAAGTATTTTGTCTAACCTCGTCGAAGTAGTGGCGAGGCTTTTTAGTAAAAATATGCTCACTACTAAAAAAACTGTACCGAAATCTAGCAATAGAACTATACTATAGTATAACAGTATAGAGTACACGAAACGATTGTACAAAACAACAATAAAGTACTAGAAGAGATCACAATTCAACAGTTTTCAATATCTCAACTAATCTTTTCCTTAGAGCGAAACCAATAAATAACAATAGTCACCCCATAACTTTGATAACGTGAGGAATATACTTCGATATCAAGTCAATTGCACGGCAACACCCTTCGTTTATTTATTTCTTCCTCACCAAATATGCATACAACAGTACCAACGGGATGGCAGAAAAGCCGATAATGGTAATGACAAACACGCAAGTAGCAATAATGAATGAGAATGTACATAAGAGCATTAGTAACAGAATAGGCAGAAAGCATAGAGATAATGACAACAATCAGGAAAAGGAATGTAACTTCAACTAACTAGCATGGTGGAGGCATAAATACAAATATAACGATTAAGAGGGGAATACATGATCTTTATGCATTAACAATTAGAAGCATGAATGACTAACACGGTAGAAGGCATGTACTAAGTGCAACCCAAATAGATACGACAAAGATATAATTATGACAGCAGGAAGTAGGCATGGTATTTGCAAGTTTAGCAAGTAGAAGGCATGAGTGACACAATAACAAATAAGATAAAGAACAAGAACAAGGCATTAACGACAAGCCATATAAGAACTATAAATACAACAATAACAGCTCAATGTAACGGCATGAACATATACACAAAGGAAAGATATCACAACATAATGTATGTCCCTCGTCCTCACATAACATGGCACGACATCACCCTTCGTGCTTTTACTCAAAAATGATATGGCACGACATCACCCTTCGTGCTTTTATTCTCAATAATATGGCACAACATCACCCTTCGTGCTTTTACTCTCAATAATATGGTACGACATCACCCTTCGTGATTTACACTCTTCCTTACCAAGCATATGCATATCCCTTCGTGCTTTACACTCTTCCTCACATGATAATGTATATAAAATGGCATAACATCACCCTTCGTGCTTTACACTCTTCCTTACCAAGCATATGTATATCAATGACAAATAAGGCAGGAAGCATAAATAACGTCAAGGAGAATGTTTAAACGAATATTCCAAATGAATCCCAATCACAACTTTCCAAGCCAACAATAGTTAAATAAACCCGCAAGAACCTTATTATTCAAGTATTTCAACAAATCTCACAAATGATCTACAACACAAGTATAGAATCTAGTATCTCAAGGATATCAGCCATATCAATGTATTAATGAGTACGTATAGTAATAACCGAATTAGACACATCAATGTATTCTCAAAATAGATCAAGTTATAATAAGCTAAGTCTTAGTTTCTAACGTCTAATACTACGTTCTTAGTATCTAGGAGTCAAATAAGGCATGGAGCAAGAAGGTCACGTGATTCTACAAGACACAATTTATAACATAATTTATCTCCGAGCATGGTTAAACCTGGCACATATATATATGTTCATCACCTCATATATGTATCACCCCGCATGTAGCAAACAATGTCAAATAGTAGAAAACATTCCCTCAACAAAGTTACGAAAGACACTTACCTTGCTCCAAAAGTCCACTCAAACCTAAATCACAACTTTGCCTCTCAAACAAGCCTCCGAACCAAAAGAATATAGCAAATTATCAATCAAACGATTCAAATTAAGCCTTAGGAACTACCCACGATTGCAAAAGACTCAATTTAGGTCATTATTGAAAATGTCAACAAAAGTCAACTCCCAGGCCCACTTGGTCCAAACTCGAAATTTGGACAAAAACCCGAGTACCCGTTCACCCCCGAGCCCGTCTATGTAATTTGTTTTGAAATCAGACCTCAATTTGAGGTCTAATTCTCAATTTTACAAATATCCCTAATTCTACCCAAACCCCCAATTTCCACCATAAAAATACTAGATTTTAGGTTGAAAACTCATGAAATGTAATCGGTAAATGAAAGAAACTATGTTAGAATACGTACCAAAAAATTGGGGAAGGAAATCTTTTAGGAAAATCGCCTCTAGGTCTTCTAGTTTTGAAATTTTGAAGGAATGGCAAAAATCCCATAATTGGGACTGTTTTAACACTGGGCATCAGTGTTCATCGCATTCGCGTGAACACTGACGCGTTCGCGAAGAGCAGTGCCTGTTAGGTTTACGTGATCGCGAGAGGCTACATGCGTTCGCAAAGGTTTATCCCCCCTGACCTCCGCATTCGCGAGACAAGACCCTCGTTCGCATAGTGTAACCTCAAGTCTCCTCCCCAGCTTAGCTAACGCTACGCTTTCGCGTGTGACGGGTCGCGTTCTCATAGAGCAACCCCTCATTGCTCCGCGTTCGCAACCATAGTCTTGTATTCACATAGTGTAAAATCCTCCCCCAACCTAGATCCCCTTCGTGATCGCGTGAATGGCTTCGCGATCGCGAAGCACAACACACCAGAAAACCTGGTGTATCAAAAAACATCGGATTTTTCTAAGTCCAATTCACCCCGTAGCATATCCAAAACTCGCCCGAGCCTTCGGGGCTCCAAACTAAACCTGCACACAAGTCTAAAAATATCAAACGAACTTCCTCGCGCAATCAAATAGCCAAAATAACACTTAGAATTATGAATTGAATACCAAATCAAATGAAATTTTCAAGAAAACTTTGAAATTTCTATTTTCACAACCGGACGTCCGAATCACGTCAAAGCCAACTCCGTTTCTCACCAAATTTCACAGACAAGTCATAAATATGGTATTGGACTTATACCGGGTTCCGGTACCAAAATATGGACTCGATATCCAAAAGTCAACTATGGGTCAAACATTTCAAATTCATTAAGCCTTTAAACTTTCAAATTTCAACAAAATGCGATAACTCGAGATAGGGACTTCCGAATTCGATTTCGGGCATGCGCCCAAGTCCCAAATTATGATACAGACCCATCGGGATCGTCAAAACAAAGATTCGAGTACATTTGCTCAAAATGTTGACCAAAGTCAACTCAAATGGCTTTTAAGACAAAAATTTCATATTTTTATCAGTGTTTAACATAAAATCTTTTTGAAAAAGTACCCAGACTGTGCACGCAAATCGAGGAGGTATAAAATGAGGTATTTGAGGCTTCAAAGCACAGAATTAAGTTCTAAGACATAAGATGACCTATCGGGTCATCACATTCTCCACCACTTAATATGACACGGCATCACCCTTCGTGCTTTTAATCTCAATAATATGGCACGGCATCACCCTTCGTGCTTTACACTCTCCCTCACATGATAATATGTAAACAAAGGCATGGCATCACCCTTCGTGCTTTACACTGTTCCTTACCAGGCATATGTATATCAATGACAAACAAGGCAAGAAGCATAAATAACGTAAAGGAAAGTGTTTAAACGAATATTCCAAATAAATCCCAATCACAACTTTCCAAGCCAACAATAGTTCAATAAACCCGCAAGAACCTTATTATTCAAGTATTTCAACAAATCTTACAAATGATCTACAACACAAGTATAGAATCTAGTATCTCAAGGATATTGGCCGTATCAATGCATTAATGAGTACGTATAGTAATAACCGAATTAGACACATCAATGTATTCTCAGAATCTCATCAAATTTAATTAAGTTATAATAAGCGAAGTCTTAGTTTCTAACGTCTAATACTACGTTCTTAGTATCTAGGAGTCAAGTAAGGCATGAAGCAAGAAGGTCAATGTGATGACCCAAAATATCATCTTTAAATTTAATGATTAATTATGTGATCTAAGCACTATTTACCATTACTCGACTTGCGTGTGCATCCCGTAAAAATTTTTCGGAAAGTTTTTAGGTGAAAAATAAATTAAAATGTGAATTAGAGGTTTAAAACTCAATTAAGTTGACTTTGGTCACCATTTTAAGCAAACCGACTCGGATAGGTGTTTTGACAGTTTCGGTAGGTCCATATCGTGAATTGGGACTTGGGCGTATGCCTGGAATCAAATTCCGAGGTCCCTAGCCCGAGATATGGAATTTTGATGAAAAGTTTAAAGTTTAAGTTCAAATAGTGACCGGATGTCGAATTATGTGCAAACCCGGAATAGAATTTTGATGATTCCAACAGCTCCATATGGTGATTTTGGACTTAGGAACTTGATCGGAATTTTATTTGGAAGTCCGTAGTGGAATTAGGCTTGAAATGCCGAAAGTTGAATTTTTGGGAAGTTTGACCGAGGGGTTGACTTTTTGATATCGGGGTCGAAATCCGATTCTGAAAATTTTCATAGCTCAGTTATGTCATTTATGACTTGTGTGCAAAAAGTGAAGTCATTCCGAATTGATTTGATGTGTTTCGACACAAGATATAGAATTTGAAAGTTCAAAGTTTATTGATTTTGATTTGAGGTGCGATTTGTCATTTTGATGTTGTTTGATGTAGTTTGAAGCCTCGACTAAGTTCGTATGGTATTTTGGAAAATGTTGGAATAATTGGTTAACATCCCGAGGGTCTCGGGTGGATTTAGGAAGGTAAACGGAATGGATTTCGGACAAAGAGTGCTGGAAATTTCTGTTGCAGAAATTTCTATTGCAGAAATTTCGTGCGTGGAGCCAACTTTGAAAGCTTATATATCGAAATTCATAAGGAATCTGAAAATTTTCAAAACATGAAAGTTGTAGTAGTTTGATTCTAGTTTCCAGAGAGTTAAATCATTTATCATTTGGACATTTGTACAGAAAGTTATGATGGATTGAATGAAGGCTGGTAGAACAGTTTTGCCAGAAATTTTGCCAGAAATTTCTGATGTGTGGAGCCGACTTTGGAAGCTTATATCTCGAAATTCATAAGGAATCTAAAAATTTTCAAAACGTGAAAGTTGTAGTCGTTTGATTCTAGTTTCTAGAAATTTACACTATTCATCATTTGGACATTTGTACATAAAGTTATGATCGATTGAAGGAAGGCTGATAGAGCAGTTTCTGATGGACTTTTAGTGACGAAAAATGGACTTTTAGTGACGGAAAATGGACTTTTAGTGACGGATTGCCAGAAACTTTGGTCATTTCATTCATTTCGTTTTGGATTTTTGGAGCACGGTTGTTGGGCAATTTTTGGGCGATTTTCACGGGAAAACATTGGGGTAAGTGTTCCTTATCCAATATTGATTATATTTCATGATTCCATACTCATTTATATCATGAATCCGTGAATTTATGGAAGAAAAATCAAGATTTTTGCAAAATCTTCCAAAAACGAAAATTTAAGATTTGGAGGTGGAGTTGTTATCGGATTTTGTTAAAATTGGTATGGGTGGACTCGTAATTAAATGGGTTGTCGGATTTTATAAGTTTTGCCGGATTCAGAGATGTGGGCCCCACGGGCAAATTTTGAGTTAATTTCGGATTTTAATGAAAATGTAATATTTTCTTATGTAATTGATTACTATAATTTTTGTTGACTGTATCGAATTAATTATGACTAGATACGAGTCGGAAAGTCGAGGAAAAAATATAATACTTGGTTAAATTAGAGCAAGTCGAGGTAAGTGACTTGTCTAACCTTGTGTGAGGGAAATTTTCCCTAGGATTGGTATTGATGTGATTATTGAAATGTGTTGAAAGTCGTGTACACGAGGTGACGAGTGTGTACACGGGCTAAATGTGAAAGATTATGTTTTAAATTGTGTAGATCATTGTTGCGCATTAATTAAATTATTTTATTTTTTTATATTCTTCATTATTGATTTAATGTTTATATTTTTTTTTAATTTTCTTGACTTTTTCTTTCTAATTGTTGTTTTTGTTTAATTGAAACTTGATTTCTTTTATTCTGTGTATTATTTGAAGGTTAATTTTCTTTAAATTAAATATTATTAATATGAAGTATTTGACATTTTAAAACTTGATATTGAAGCAACGTAGTAAAGATTTTGAAATATTATTTTCCTAAATTATTTACTCCTGAATATTTTTATACTCATTGTGAGGGAGCCGTGAGCTCTTTATTGTGGAAGAATATTATTGTTGAATTATTTTGACATGAGCCGTGAGCTCTTTATTGTGAAAAAATATTATTGTTGAATTATTTTGACATGAGCCGTGAGTTGTTTATTGTGGAAAATTATTATTGATGAATTATTTTGACATGAGCCGTGAGCTCTTTATTGTGGAAAACTATTATTGATGATTTATTTTGGCATGAGCCATGAGCTCTTTATTGTGGAAAAATATTGTTGTTCAATTATTTTGGCAAGTTAAATTATTTGAGCACTTGAGGTGCAAATTGTGATATATTGTGATATTGATACGCATGCGGTGGTATAAGGTCTGGGTGTTGAAACACATGCGGTGAGATAAGGGTGGCTTGATATGCGTGGCTAGTAGGGGTGACTACTAGAAGTCATGCGGTGTGATAAGGGTGGCTAAAACGCGGGATCCTATTTCGGAAAAAAATGTTTTTTTAAATAAATTGTGAAGGCTCCCGCGGTGATATAAGGAAATGAGATATTGTGAAATTATTTATAACTTGGGACTACGAGGCGGTACCTCGGTAGTGCCCTTGTTGATATTGATTTATGGCCATAGTTGCTTTCGATTAATTGTTGTGATTTTCATAAAGTTGAAGGAAATTCTGTTTTGATTCCACGAGATATTATTTGCAATTATTTGGTGTCATTAAATGTGACATACTATTTGATTCATTTCCAATATCATTTTATTTTACTACATTGATAAACATTTTACCATGCCATTATTATATTCCAATAGGGCCTCACCTGACCTCGTCACTACTCTACCGAGGTTAGGCTTGGCACTTATTAGGTACCGCTGTGGTGTACTCATACTACGCTTCTGCACATCTTTTTGTGCAGATCCAGGTACATTTTATCAGCCTAGACGTCAGTGAGTTACCTGCGCACGGAGACTTCGAGGTATATCTGCCAGCGTCCGCAGACTCGGAGTCCCCTTCTATTATTTTATGTTGCTTCCTTATATTTTATTTAGACCTTGACATATAGAGACATTGAGAATAAATTCTTAGAAGCCTGTGACTTATTTCTACCGGGTTTTGGGAGTTGAAATTATTTGAATTGTAGTTTATTTATTTCAGATATTTATTATTATTCCGCATTGATAGGCTTACCTAGTCTTAGAGACTAGGTGCCATCACGACATCCTACGGAGGGAATTTGGGGTCGTGACAAGTTGGTATCAAAGCACTAGGTTCATAGGTGTTATGAGTCAAAAGCAGGTTTAGTACGAAGGAAATTTGGGGTCGTGACAAGTTGGTATCAGAGCACTAGGTTCATAGGTGTTATGAGTCACAAGCAGGTTTAGTAGAGTCTTGTGGATCGGTACGGAGACGTCTGTACTTATCTTCGAGAGGCTATGGAACTGTTAGGAAATATTCACTTCTTTGACTCCTTATCGTGCGGCATTGATTTAGCTTGAAACATATATCTTATATTCATTTGTATCCACTCGTGTATGACATTGTGCACTAGGTATCAGTTGTGCATCGACAGTTGTAATGCCGTATATGGACTATCAGGGAGCCAGAGATGCTCAAACATTGCCTCAACCTGTGGTTCCGACTGAAGATGCGGACGTATTGAGAGATCACCTAGTGAATCATGTGGGGGTGCAACAGGCGTTGGCATCTGGTTGATTTATACAAGCTGTGAAGGTTATTATTGAGGATCATTGGACGTTGTGACCTATGACTTCGCGCCGAGTAGGGGGAGTCCACTATCAATGGGTGGATTGCGGGGTCATATATTATATCAGTTTTGGGCCTGAAATGTATATATGTGGTACTGAAAGGTTCCCTAAAATTTACACATATTTAAGGCTTGAGATTTCGTAGAGGATAAGGTTAGGACTTGCAGTATGTCCGCCTCCTTAATAATCCTATACTTCAATACCAAAGGAGTTATAGAAACAACTCTAAATTTATAGAAGGTCTACTCAGCGTGGACGTCACTGTTGCGGATTTTGGGGTGCTTCGGAGGAAGTACACTTGTTGACGAGAGTCTGGACTATGTGGTTCGTGATAAGATTTGTCTGTATGGAGCTCTACTTTTGTGATCGTTGTGTATAAATAGGGGTAAGGGTTACCCCAAAGAAGAATCGAAGAGTTTGTTAAGAAATTGGTCAGCTCAACAGTGTTGAGTCAGTATAACAAAAGAAGAAATTCGCCTTGGGAGAGATAATTCTCCACCGGTGTTCGTGGCAGGCCTATGAAGAGAGCAGACCAGCCAATGCAACACTGCCCACTTGGCTCAGTTCTCAGAAATGTTTTTGAAAGAGTTTGTTTCCTGGACTCTCCGGCGCATAGGGTTTGAACGGTTGCATCATGTCACCATTGACGATGTCAGAATATGCCATCAATTTTAATAAGTTAGCCCGTCATACTCCTACTTTGCTTCCTACAGCCATAGGGTGAGTCCACAGACTCATTAAAGGACTTAATTATAATCGTAAAATTTTGTACGACTCGGGAGATACAAGCTGATACTTCATTTATGCTAGTTGTACAAATTGCCAAGATATTAGAACGTGTTCGGGGTAAAGGAAAAAGGAAACTAAGGAGACCAAGACGTCTCGAGGTTCTGGGGGATTCAGTGGATTCTACTCTGTAAGTATAAATCATTATGGCGGGGGCTCAGGCAGTCGTCCAGCCCAGTCCGCACATCGGATTACTCGGGGTGCTCCAGTAAGTTCTTTTAATGCACCACCGACATGAGTTCCTACAATGGTTATTCCAGTTATCTGCACAGACTCAATATGAGCAGCCTAACCCGCAAAAGGGTTGTTATGAATACGGTGATACTAGGCTCATCATGAGAAAAATTGTCAAAAACTTGGGAGAGACTTATTTCATCAAAGCAGTCAGGCTACGTGTCCCATTGTAGTTACTACACCACTCACACGACCAGTTAGGGGTGGAGGACAGACGGGTAAAAGGCGTCCTAGAGGTGGAGACCCAACCGTTGATATATTTGTTTTACGGTATGGCGGAGGTCGCTACATCAGATGGTGTCGTTACAGGTACGACCTCGATTTAATATAAAGGAATAATTTCCTTAAGTTGATTCGGTTCTCAATATCGAAATGAGTCTTCCTATTGTGCTCCACTTATGAGTGAGCTTTATAATTCTATAATCTACTTATGTGTTTACCCCTGTTGGGAGATTTTATGGAGATAACTATGCCTATCATTTCGTGTTGGTCACTAATAAGAGCTGCGAGGCTAAATGTGGCTTTCTGTTACTCATTTCGGTAAATTTTGATGTAAATTCCAAATAATTAATTGCAAATTATAAATTATATGCCCTACCGGTGTGGGGTTCATTATGTGTTGTGATTTGGTGTAACCGAAATTATTTAAAAGGAGAAAATGGAAATTTTCAATTGGCACGATGTGCATATTACTTGTGATTCAGAACTGAGGATGAGATCCTCACATTTTTATGTAAACTGATATGTTTAAACCGGGCTACGAGCTGCGGTGGAAGTTATATAAGGACGAGATCCTTGTGAGGAAAATTCTTGTGTTTAAGTTCTCCCTTGTGAAATTAAATTTTTACTAAAGTACTAATAGGGAGTCATGCCTGTTAGGCTTATTTGAAAATTCTTATATGAAATTCTCTATGCATAGTTGTCAAATTCGTGTTGTAATTATTAATTTTTAACCTACGAGATAGGTGCCCGCCTTGGTGGCGTTAAATGTGACTCGTTAATTCGGGTAAATAATTATGAAGTTTTCATGCCTCGCATATAGTTATCAGTATTGTGAAGGTTTGCAACAAGATTTTTGTTAACATGAGGTTAAATGACGATTCTGTAATTGATTATGAACAACTATTAAGACCAAATTGATCCAAGAAGGTGCCCCATTTACAGAGTCAGACGAGTGTGAGTTAAGCTTTCAGAAGCTGAAGACCACTTTGACTCCGACACAAGCGTTGGTATTACTTACATATTCAAGGTCTTATACTGTGTATTGTGACGCGTCGCGTATTGGTCTCGGCATGATATTGATGCAAGACGGTAGGGTGATTGCCTACGCGTCCAGACAGTTAAAGGTACATGAAAAAAAAAAATTTGGTCCACGACCTTGAGTTAGCAGATATTAATCGTCCCTTGAAGAATTTGGCGGCATTATTTGTATGGTGTCCATTGTGAGGTCTACACCGATAACCGAAATCTACAATATTTGTTTAAATAGAAGGATCTTAATTTGCGGCAGCGGAGATGGTTGGAGTTACTTAAGGATTATTATATCACCATTCTCTATCATCTTGGGAAGGCCAATGTAGTGGCTGATGCCTTGAGTCATAAGGCGGAGAGTTTGGGCAGCTCAGCATATTTACCGGTAGCAGAGAGGCCTCTAGCCTTGGATATTCAGGCCTTGGCCAACCAGTTTGTTAGACTGGATGTTTTTGAGTCGACCCGAGTTTTGCTTCTGTGGTTTCTCAGTCTTCTCTTTATGACCGTATCATGGAACGTCAGTATGATGACCCCCATCTGCTTGTCTTTAAGGACACAGTTCAGCACGACGATGCCAAGGTAGTCACAATTGGAGATGAAGATGTATTACAGATGTATGGCAGTCTATGTGTGCCTAATATAGATGGTTTTCATGAATTGATTCTCCAGGAGGCTCACAGTTTGCGGTACTCCATACATTCGGGTGCTGAGAAGATGTAGCAGGACTTGAGGCAACATTATTGGTAGAGGAAGATGAAGAAAGACATAGTGGAGTATGTAGCTCGATGTCTAAATTGTCAACAAGTGAAATATGAGCATCAATGACCTAGTGGATTGCTTCAGAAGTTAGTGATTCCAGAATGGAAATGGGAGAGGATCACTATGGATTTCATTGTTGGGCTCTCACGGACTCAGAGGAAGTTCAATGTAGCTTGGGTGATTGTGGATAAATTGACCAAGTCAGCTCATTGCAATCCTATGATGACTACCTACTTTTCCGAGCAGTTGGTTCGAATCTATATTCGCTAGATTGTCAGATTTCACAGCATACCGGTATCTATCATCTCTGACCGAGGTCCGCAGTTTACATTACAGTTCTGGAGGGAAGTACAATGTGAGTTGGGTACTCTGGTAGAGTTGAGTACAACATTTCACCCTCATATGGATGGGCAGTCCGAACGCACTATTCAGATACTGGAGGATATGCTTTGTGCGTGTGTGATAGATTTTAGGGGTGCTTGGGATCAGTTCTTACCACTTGCGGAGTTTGCTTACAACAATAGTTGCCAATCAAGCATTCAGATGGCTCCGTATAAGGCCTTGTATGGTAGGCGGTGTCGGTCCCCAGTGGGTTGGTTCGAACCGGGCGAGGCTAGGCTATTGGGTACAGACTTGGTTCAGGATGCCTTGGAAAAGGTTAAGTTAATTCAGGATTAACTTCGTACAGCCCAACCTAGACAGAAGAGTTATGCGAATCGGAAGGTTCATGATGTTGCATTCATGGTTGGTGAGCAATTTGAGCCCTAGGTATATTGGGCCTTTAGAGATTCTTGAAAGAGTTGGAGAGGTGGCTTACAGACTTGTGCTACCACCTAGTCTCTCTGCAGTTCATCCATTATTCTATGTTTCTATGCTTCAAAAATATCACGGGGATCCGTCTCATGTGTTAGACTTCAGTTCGGTTCAGTTGGACAAGAATCTATCTTATGTTGAGGAACCAATGGCTATTTTGGATAGGCATGTTCAAAAGCTGAGGTCAAAGAACATTGCTTCCATGAAGGTTCAGTGGAGGGGTCATCCGGTTGAGGAGGCGACTTGGGAGACCGAGCATGATATGCGCAGCTGTTATCCACACTTATTCACCAGCTTAGGTACTTTTTCTAACTCCGTTCGAGGACGAACGTTTGTTTTAGAGGTGGAGAATGTGATGACCCAAAATGTCATCTTTAAATTTAATGATTAATTATGTGATCTAAGTACTATTTACCATTACTCGACTTGCGTGTGCAGTCCGTAAAAATTTTTTGAAAAGTTTTCAGGTAAAAAATGAATTAAAATGTGAATTAGAGGTTTAAAACTTAACTGAGTTGACTTTGGTCAACATTTTAAGTAAACGGACTCGGATCAGTATTTTAACAGTTCCGGTAGGTCCATATCGTGAATTGGGACTTGGGCATATGCCTGGAATCAAATTCCGAGGTCCCTAGCCCGAGATATGGAATTTTGATGAAAAGTTTAAAGTTTAAGTTCAAATAGTGACCGGATGTCGAATTATGTGCAAACCCGGAATAGAATTTTGATGATTCCAACAGCTCCATATGGTGATTTTGGACTTAGGAGCTTGATCGGAATTTTATTTGGAAGTCCGTAGTGGAATTAGGCTTGAAATGCCGAAAGTTGAATTTTTGGGAAGTTTGACCGAGGGGTTGACTTTTTGATATCGGGGTCGAGTTTTCATAGCTCAGTTATGTCATTTATGACTTGTGTGCAAAAAGTGAAGTCATTCCGAATTGATTTGATGTGTTTTGACACAAGATATAGAATTTGAAAGTTCAAAGTTTATTGATTTTGATTTGAGGTGCGATTTGTCATTTTGATGTTGTTTGATGTAGTTTGAAGCCTCGACTAAGTTCGTATGGTATTTTGGGAAATGTTGGAATAATTGGTTAACGTCCCGAGGGTCTCGGGTGGATTTCAGAAGGTAAACGGAATGGATTTCGGACAAAGAGTGCTGGAAATTTCTGTTGCAGAAATTTCATGCGTGGAGCCAACTTTGGAAGCTTATATCTCGAAATTCATAAGGAATCTGAAAATTTTCAAAACATGAAAGTTGTAGTAGTTTGATTATAGTTTCCATAAATTTAAACCATTTATCATTTGGACATTGGTACAGAAAGTTATGATGGATTGAATAAAGGCTAGTAGAGCAGTTTTGCCAGAAATTTCGCCAGAAATTTCTGATGTGTGGAGCCGACTTTGGAAGCTTATATCTTGAAATTCATAAGGAATCTGAAAATTTTCAAAACATGAAGTTGTAGTCGTTATATTCTAGTTTAGAAAAAGTTACACCATTCATCATTTGGACATTTGTACATAAAGTTATGATCGATTGAAAGAAGACTGATAGAGCAGTTTCTGATGGACTTTTAGTGACGAAAAATGGACTTTTAGTGACGGAAAATGGACTTTTAGTGACGGATTGGCAGAAACTTAAGACCAAAAATGGTCATTTCATTCATTTCGTTTTGGATTTTTGGAGCACGGTTCTTGGGCAATTTTTTGGCGATTTTCACGGGAAAACATTGGGGTAAGTGTTCCTTATCCTATATTGATTATATTTCATGATTCCATACTCATTTACATCATGAATCCATGAATTTATGGAAGAAAAATCAAGATTTTTGCAAAATCTTCCAAAAACGAAAATTTAAGATTTGGAGGTCGAGTTGTTATCGGATTTTGGTAAAATTGGTATGGGTGGACTCGTAATTGAATAGTTTGTCGGATTTTATAAGTTTCGCCGGACTCCGAGATGAATTTTGAGCTAATTTCGGATTTTATTAAAAATATAATATTTTCTTATGAAATTAATTACTATAATTTTTGTTGACTGTATCGAATTAATTATGACTAGATACGAGTCGATCGGAGTCGAAAAATCGAGGAAAAATCATAATACTTGGTTATATTGGAGCAAGTCGAGGTAAGTGACTTGCCTAACCTTGTGTGGGGGAAATTTCCCCTAGGATTGGTACTGATGTGATTATTGAAATGTATTGAAAGTCATGTACACGAGGTGACGAGTGTGTACACGGGCTAAATGTGAAAGATTTTGTTTTAAATTGTGTAGATCATTGTTGCGCATTAATTAAATTATTTTATTTTGTTATATTCTTCATTATTGATTTAATGTTTATATTTTTTTAATTTCCTTGACCTTTTCCTGCTAATTGTTTTTTTTGTTTAATTGAAACTTGGTTTCTTTTATTCTGTGCATTATTTGAAGGTTGATTTTCTTTAAATTAAATATTATTAATATGATGTATTTGACATTTTTAAACTTGATATTGAAGCAACGTAGTAAAGATTTTGAAATATTATTTTCCTAAATTATTTACTCCTGAATATTTTTATACTCATTGTGAGGGAGCCGTGAGCTCTTTATTGTGGAAGAATATTATTGTTGAATTATTTTGACATGAGCTGTGAGCTCTTTATTGTGAAAAAATATTATTGTTGAATTATTTTGACATGAGCCGTGAGCTCTTTATTGTGAAAAAATATTATTGATGAATTATTTTGACATGAGCCGTGAGCTCTTTATTGTGAAAAACTATTATTGATGATTTATTTTGGCATGAGCCATGAGCTCTTTATTGTGGAAAAATATTATTTTTGAATTATTTTGGCAAGTTAAATTATTTGAGCATTTGAGGTGCAAATTGTGATATTGATACGCATGCGGTGGTATAAGGTCTGGGTGTTGAAACGCATGCGGTGAGATAAGGGTGGCTTGATATACGTGGCTAGTAGGGATGACTACTAGAAGTCATGCGGTGTGATAAGGGTGGCTAAAATGCGGGATGCTATTTCAGGAAAAAATATTTTTTTTAAATAAATTGTGAAGGCTCCCGCGGTGATATAAGGAAATGAGATATTGTGAAATTATTTATAACTTGGGACTACGAGGCGGTACCTCGTTAGTGCCCTTGTTGATATTGATTTATGGCCATAGTTGCTTTCGATTCATTGTTGTGATTTTCATAAAGTTGAAGGAAATTCTGTTTTGATTCCACGAGATATTATTTACAATTATTTGGTGTCATTAAATGTGACATACTATTTGATTCATTTCCAATGTCATTTTATTTTACTACATTGATAAACATTTTACCATGCCATTATTATATTCCAATAGGGCCTCAGCTGACCTCGTCACTACTCTACTGAGGTTAGGCTTGGCACTTACTAGGTACCGCTGTGGTGTACTCATACTACGCTTCTGCACATCTTTTTGTGCAGATCCAGGTACATTTTACCAGCCTAGACGTCAGTGATTACCTGCACACGGAGACTTCGAGGTATATCTGCCAGTGTCTGCAGACTTCGGAGTCCCCTTCTATCATTTTATGTTGCTTATATTTTATTTAGACCTTGACATATGGAGACATTGAGAATAAATTCTTAGAAGCTTGTGACTTATTTCTACCGGGTTTTGGGAGTTGAAATTGTTTGAATTGTAGTTTATTTATTTTATATATTTATTATTATTCCGCATTGATAGGCTTACCTAGCCTTAGAGACTAGGTGCCATCACGACATCCTACGGAGGGAATTTGGGGTCGTGACAGTCACATGATTCTACAAGACACAATTTATAATATAATTTACCTCCGAGAATTGTTAACCCTGGCACATACATATATGCTCATCACCTCATATATGTCTTACCCCCGCATGTAGCAAATAATGTCAAATAGTAGGAAAAATTTCCTCAACAAAGTTAGGCAAGACACTTACCTTGCTCCAAAAGTCCACTAAAAGCTAAATCACAACTTTGCCTCTCAAACAAGCCTCCGAACCAAAAGAATATAGCAAATTACCAATCAAACGATTCAAATTAACCCTTAGGAACTACCCACGATTGCAAAAGATTCAATTTAGATCTTTATTGAAAATGTTAACAAAAGTCAACTCCTGGGCTCGCTTGGTCCAAACCCGAAATTCGGACCAAAACTCGAGTACCCGTTCACCACCGAGCCCGGTTATGTAATTTTTTTCGAAATTGGACCTCAATTTGAGGTCTAAATCCCAATTTTACAAAAATCTCTAATTCTACCCAAACCCCCAATTTCCACTATGAAAATCCTAGATTTTAGGTTGAAAACTCATGAAATGTAATGGGTAATTTAAAGAAAGTATGTTAGAATACTTACCAATAAATTGGGGAAGGAAATCTCTTAGGAAAATCGCCTCTAGGTATTCTAGTTTTGAAATTTTGAAGGAATGGCAAAAATCCCGTAATTGGGACTATTTTAACACTGGGCGTCAATGTTCATCACGTTCGCGTGAACACTGACACATTGGTGAAGAGCTGTGCCTGTTAGGCTTACGTGATCGTGAGAGGCTACAGGCATTCGCATAGGTTTAGCCCCCCTGACCTCCGCATTCGCGAGACAAGACTCGCGTTCGCGTAGTGTAACCTCAATTCTCCTCCCCAGCTTAGCTAATGCTATGCGTTTGCGTGTGACGGGTCGCGTTCGCATAGAGCAACCCCCCATTACTCCTCATTCGCGACCATAGTCTCGCGTTCGCATAGTGTAAAATCCTCCCCCAACCCAGATCCTCTTCGCGATCACGTGAATGGCTTTGTGATCGCTAAGCACAACACACCAGAAAACCAGGTGCAACAAAACATATCAGATTTTTCTAGGTCCAATTCACCCCGTAGCCTATCTAAAACTCACCCGAGCCCTCGGGGATCCAAACCAAACATGCACACAAGTCTAAAAATATTAAACGAACTTGCTCGCACGATCATATAGCCAAAATAACACCTAGAATTATGAATTGAACACCAAATCAAATGAAACTTTCAAGAAAACTTTAAAACTTTGATTTTCATAACCGGACGTCCGAATCACATCAAGCCAACTCCGTTTCTCACCAAATTTCACAGACAAGTCATAAATATGGTATTGAACTTATACCAGGTTCCGGTACCAAAATACAGACTCGATATCCAAAAGTCAACTATGGGTCAAATATTTCAAATTCATTAAACTTTTAAACTTTCAAATTTCTACAAAATGCGATAACTCGAGCTAAGGACTTCCGAATTTGATTCTAGGCATGCGCCCAAGTCCCAAATTATGATACGGATCCATCGGGACCGTCAAAACACAGATCCGAGTATGTTTGTTCAAAACGTTGACCCAAGTCAACTCAACTGGCTTTTAAAGCAGAAGTTTCATATTTTTATCAGGTTTTAACATAAAAGCTTTTCGGAAAACACCCAGACTACGCACACAAACCGATGAGGACTAAAATGAGGTATTTGAGGCTTCAAAGCACAGAATTAAGTTCTAAGACATAAGATGACCTATCGGGTCATCACAGAGAATGACCAGCTCGGTTTCCCAGCATCAACCAAGTATCGGGATCGAGAGAAGAATATGGAAAAGTTTAAGGATGATTTCGACACATTTCGACGGTCCTCTAAAGGCTGGGTTTTTTGATACAAAATAGGACAAAAGAAGCGGCAGAGGTTTTCAGTCGGCAGATAGGTTCGTTACCGATAGGAGAGTTGACCGTGGCCGGAATAACAGATCGTTGCAGGACAAAGAGGTATCAGGCCCCCGACATTCCACCTATACTAGATTTTCTGAGTATAATTTCAATGTCAGCATGATGGAACTGGTATCGACAATGATCAACATTAAGGAAGAATGGTTCCCAAGGTCGATGAAATCCGATCCTAATTAGAGGGATCCTAACCTGTGGCGTGAGTATCATGGGGACTACCGACATCTGCGAGAGGAGGTGGTGACATTGCGGAAAAGCGGCGATCTCAGAGAGTTTTTAAGTGATCAGGCTAAAAATAACTACGGCCGCAACCGGGATAATGCGGAGCCCTCAAGGACAGGAGAAGATCCTCCTCGCCTAACGATCAACATGATTTTCGGAGGGAATGAGATTAATAGTGTAACCTTTTCAACTACAAAAATACAAAGGTATCAGCGATCCATAGCAAAAGACTCCGGGAAGTCGTCGAGGATAATGTCACCTTCACGGAGGATGACGCCGATGGACTCCTACTACCGCACAACGATGCCTTGGTAATTTCTCTTAATATTTTAGATTTTAAAATTAAATGTGTTTTGGTGGAACCAGGGAGTTCAGCCAATATTATCCAATAGAGAGTGATGGCACAAGCAAAGCTAACTAGAAGCATCATGAAGACAACCTGAAGGGAGATCCTACTGCCCACGAACGCCGAACGGGTCATGAAGACGACCCTATTTGAAGTAGTAGACAGTGACATGGGTTATAACATTATTTGGAAGGCCATGGCTACACGAGATGAAGGCTGTGCCATCACCATACCATCAACTTCTGAAATTCCCAACTTTAGAGGGAATTAAACAAATAAGAGGAGATCAATCGGCAGCAAGGGAGATGAATGCGATCTCCGTTTCCAGTAATAAAGGGAAGGAACATGCAGCATAGCAATTATAGGAACCGGCGTATGCTCCCAAGCCAAACGAAGTCGACAAGAGGGAGGAGCCGTCGGAATCCTATCAGGTACTAAGGTATTTCTAGGTACCATAAGAAATAGGCGCAACCAAATCCACAACAGTAGAACTCGAACAAGTCATATTGTTTAAGATGTTTTTAGAGAGGAAGTTCCACTTGGGGACATGATTAAACCCCAAGCTCAGGTTAGGATTTATGGAATTTCTTAAATTTAATATTGATTGTTTTGCGTGGTCGCATGCGGATATGACAAGTATTCCGTAGAGGTGGCCATACACAAGTTAAGCCTAGATTCCAACATCCCTTCAGTAAGGTACAATAAACACCCTATTGCCGAGATCTTAAATAGGTTTGTCAAAGAAGAGGTAACCCGATTGCTTGATATTGGTTCAATCTGGGAGGTAAAGTATCCCGACTGGCTAGCTAACGTAGTAGTAGTTTCAAAAAAGAATAATAAATTTTGCATGTGCATAGATTATAAGGATCTGAATATGGCATGCCCAAAAGACTCGTTTCCATTTCCAAACATTGATCAAATGATTAATGCAACGGCTAGGTACGAGTTGATGAGTTTCCTCGATGCCTATTCCGGGTACAACTAGATCAAAATGAACCCGAAGGATCAGAAAAATACTTTGTTCATAACAAACTTTCGCACATATTTCTACAATGTGATGCCGCTCGGGATTAAGACCATCTGAGCCACTTACTGGAGGCTTGTGAATAAAATGTTCAAAAAGTAAATAGGGAAGACAATGGAAGTTTACATAGATGATATGCTGGTTAAGTCTTTGAATGCACGTGATCATCTGAAGCACCTCCAAGAAACCTTTGACATCTTAAGGAAGCACAACACGAAGCTTAACCCCCAAAAATGTGCATTTAGAGTCAGCTCTGGTAAGTTCTTAGGTTTCCAACTGTCACAAAGGGGGATCAGAGTCAATCCCGATAAAACTGAAGCCATCAAGGACATTCCTGGCCAGCTATCAAATGTGAAAGAGGTTCATAAGTTAACTGGAAGACCGGCCGCTTTAAGCAAGTTCATTTCCCGATCTTCAGAAAAATGCCATCGCTTCTTCTCACTTATGAAAAAGAAGAACACCTTCGAATGGACTCCAAAAAACCGGCATGCATTGAAAGATTTGAAAAGGTATTTATCAAGCCCTCCATTACTATCGAAACTAGAGAAAGGCGAACTGTTGCTAATTTACCTAGCGGTCTCGGAGGTAGCGTTAAGTTTCGTTTTAGTATGAGAACATGAAGGTACGCAATATCCTATCTATTATGTTAGTGAAATTTAACGGGAGAGGAAACTCGCTACCTATACCTCAAAAAATTATCCTTAGCTCTCGTAGTCACCGCTCGAAAGCTTAGGCCTAATTTTCAATGCCACCCGATAGCCGTGGTGACAACCTTTACCTTGTAGAATATCCTTCACAAGCCTGAATTGTCAGGACGACTGGCCAAGTGGGCAGTCGAAATGATTGAATATGACATAGAGTATAAACCTAGGACTACGATCAAATCATAAGTTTTGGTTGACTTCGCGGCCGATTTTAGTCCCGAACTACTGCCTTTGGCTACCAAGGAAGCAATGATGGTGTTGGAAACAACATCAGGAGTTTGGACCTTGTTCACGGAATGAGCTTCCAACGTGAAGGGGTCCGAGCTCGGGGTAGTACTAATTACGCCCTCGGGAGAAACCTTGAAGCAGGCCATAAGAATTGTTCCCTTGACTAACAATGAAGCCAAGTATGAATCTTTGATTGCAGGACTTGAACTGGCCCAGAGACTAGACTCCGAGTTCATTGAAATCAAATACGATTCCCAACTAGTAGTAAATCAGGTATACGGGATCTTCGATAAGAAAGAGGAACGCATGCAACAATATGTAGTGAAAATCCAGACTCTACTCAAACGGTTTAGAGAATGGTCGATCACCCATATCCCTAGAGAAAAAACGCAAAAGCAGATGTACTGGCCAATCTGGGCTTGTCCATGAAAATGAATGGATCAGACTCCGGTACGGTAGTATAACTCATGCATTAGGTATTGGATGTGGACAGTTATTATGAAGTAAATACGACCATTTTGGTCTGGGACTGGAGAAATGAGATCATCTACTATCTGTAGCACGGCAAACTACCTGAATATCCCAAGGCATCCCGGGCACTCCATACTAAAACATCTCGTTACAGCTTTTGGGAGGCCAGTTGCATAGAAAGTCTTTCCAACGCCATTTGGCCAGATGTTTAGGAGCCTCTGAGGCTAATTACATCATGAGAGAAGTTCACAAAGGAATCTGTGGAAATCACTCGGGTGCGGACTCGCTAGTATTAAAGTTAATTAGGACAGGATACTATTGGCCCCGGATGGAGCAAAATGCTTGTAACGACCCGACCGGTAATTTTGAGCTCTATCGCATCATTCAGAAGTTTGAGGCCATGAGCAACTTCACTTTAGGTGTTATGACTTGTATGCATAGTCGGAATTGAGATTCAGGGAGCTCAGAGTTGATTTGGAAATAAAATTCTCATTTCGGAAGCTTTAAGTTGGAGGAATTGACTAAGGTTAGATTTTTGAGTAAACGATCTCGGAATAGAGATTTTAAGGTTCCAACAGGTTCATATGATGATTTTGGACTTGTACATATGTACGGATCATAATTTGGATGACCCGTGAGCGTTTCGGCGCCTATTGTGGAAGTTGGAATTTTGGAAGAATTTCATAAATTTGGGTTGAAGTGCATTTCAATGCTATCGATGTCCGTTTGGAATTCCGAGTCTAAGAATAGCTTCGTATGGTAATTCTGTTACTGGGAGAATGTCCGAAAGTGCATTTGGAGGTTCGTAGGTCATTTTGGACTCGTTTGGCTGAAGTTAGAAATTTGAAGGTTTTTAAAAAGTTTGACCGGGAGCAGACTTTTTGGTATCGGGGTCGGATTTCGATTTCGGAAGTTGGAGTAGGTCTGTAATGTCAATTATGACTTGTGTGCAAAATTTGAGGTCAATCGGACGTGATTTGATAGGTTCAGGCATCAAATGTAGAAGTTTGAAGTTTCAAAGTTCATTAAAGTTTAAATTGGGGCACGATTCATGATTTTGATGTTGTTTGATGTGATTTGAGGTCTCGAGCAAGTTTGTGTTACGTTATGGGACTGGTTTGTATGATTGGACGGGGTTCCGGGGGCCTCGAGTGTATTTAGGGGTGTTTTCGGACCCAATTGGAGCTGTTTGGACTGCTGTTGCTGGTGTCTGGTTTCTTTCTTCGCGAATGCGAAGGAAGTCCCGCGTTCGTGAAGAGGAATTTGTGGGGGGGGGGGGGGAGGGTGCTGGATTTGGCCTTCACGAACGCAAATCAGTGGACACGAACGCAAAGAAGTGGACGCGAACATGAGGCAGGAGCTGGGCAAGCCTTCGCGAACGCGGCCAAGGCGACGCGAACGCGAAGAAGAAAGGAGGAGATGAGTCTGAGGTCGTTGTCCTTTGCGAATGCGAAGTGTTGAACGCGAACACGGAGGAGTAAGGTCTTTTGGCCATCGCGGACATGACGAGGAGGCCGCGAATGTGAAGAGGAAATTTGGGTAAGAGACATTTGGCTTTCGCGAATGCGAGGCATTTGTCGCAAACGCGAAGAAGGGCAGTGCTAGGCAGTGAGTTGTTTTAAACGGGATTTTGGCCATTTTCACTTCATTTCTGCCATGAGAGCCAATCTTGTAGCAATTTTTGGAGCTCCATCTATATCATCTATATCAAGGTAAGTGATTCCCACATATTGCAAGTTAAATACTTGGATTATGTATGGATATAGACATGAAAATTTGTAGAAATTTGGGATTTTGAAGAAAAACCTAGAATTTGGTATTTTGGATTTTGACCACGAATTTGGGCATGGAATTGGGAATAAATAATATATTTGAGTTCATAAGGTTATGGGTAATTATTATCTTACAAAATTTTTGGAATCCGGGCATATGGGCCCGAGGGTGATTTTATCGACTTTTCGAACGGAGTTGGGAATGGTTGTAAATTGAATTGTTATGAATATTAGAGTATATTTTCATTGGTTTGCACATTGTATGGCTAGTTTGGAGTGTTGGGCATCGATTTTAGTTGATTGAATAGCTTGGGAGCCGGTTATGAAACTTCAGAGCAAGGTAAGTCTCCTTTCTAACCTTGTAAGAGGGAATTTACCCCATAGGTGAGATAAATCACTGTGTGCTCCTATTTGTGGGGGCTATGTACGCACGAGGTGATGAGAGTCCACGCGTAGTTACTAGTATGCTTAAGTTCGGGTAGTCTAGGACCCAAAAGCATGCTTTACTTGTAATATTTGCAATCTTATTGTCAATTTAAAATGCTTAAATCATATCGAACTCTGTTAATAAATTTCTAAAAAGCTAGACATCGTTTTATTAACTTTTAAAAGAGAAATTGCCTTTTCCTTGGATAATTGCCCCTTGATGAATTCTTGATTGATTATTTGAATGTGTTATATTTTGTGGAACGAGACAAACGCCTTGGTAGATTAAATAGATGCATCTATGGTTTGCGCCATTCGACCCTCTGGCAGTGTACAGTTTAAGTATTATGTTGGATTGAGCCGAACGATCTCGGCATGATTTGCGCATGCTTGTATTGCTTGCCCTGAAATTTATGACAACTGATATGGCCTCACTGGTCGGAGATATAAATTGTTAAAATATGAAAATAAATTTGGAGATTCCTTAATTAATAAAGAACTGCTTACTTACTTCAAAATATTGAGCTTGCAATCGTTCATATAATCCATACTTAATTATATCATTGATATCCTATTTATATCCCATAGTAAGTGTCGAATTCGACCCCTCGTCACTACTTCTTCGGGGTTAGGCGGAATACTTATTGGGTACGCGTTGATTTACGTATTTATACTACACTTGCTGCACATTGTTTTGCAGGTACACATATGTTTAGCGTCCTTGTGGGCACAGAGGCGCGATTATGGCGGGGACCTAGGTGAGGTGCATTCTATATGACGCACCGCAGCCAGCAGAGTCTCCTTCAGAGTATTGTATTTTCTTTCCTGTCCAAATTATATTCCGGACATTTATTGTATTTTATTTTAAATTTCTAAAAAATGCTCATGTACTTGTGACACCGGGTTCTAGGATGATTATGAGATGTTCAGTATTAAAATTGGAAAAACATTGTTATTTATTATGTAACTTCATCTTTTCCTAGATAAATAGAATTAAATTTACGATTTCAAAAATATTAAAATGCGAATTTAATTGACTATTTAGTGTTCGCTTGCTTGACAGTGGTGTCCGGTGCCATCACGACCTTTAATGGATTTTGGGTCGTGACAACATGGTATCAGAGCACTAGGTTCACTTAGGTCTCACGAGTCATGAGCGAGTTTAGTATAATTTTGCGGATCGGTACGGAGACGTCTGTACTTATCTTCGAGAGGCTACAGGGCTGTTAGGAGCACTTTCCTTTTTGATTCCTCATCATGCGATTTGATTCCTTTGAGGCTTATGCCTTCATTTCCTTCCAATTCAATCTTATGCGACGTGAAGCGCTGGTTATAAATCAAGAATTGAGGAATTGTAATGGTACTACAGATGTGGTGGGGGTTGTTTCTCCCTGCATAGTTGTTTGGCTATTGCCGTCGCCGTGCGGAAGGATATTCCGCCATTTCAGCCGAGTAGTTGTATTTCTGAGAGCTTTAAGGCTATGCACAGGATGCTATGATGCTCATGAGTTGTAATCACACAGTATTGATGTGTGGATAGGATTCTTGCCTATGTGTCGGGACAGTGAATGACTTGGAAGGAGATTTACTCAGTGCATGGTTCCGAGATTCAGTATCTTATTTCCAATCCCAATGTCCAGATTTGGGTTGATGGAATAATGAGGCTTGGTATTTTTGAGCGTAGTAGAGTTCTCAAATTGTGATGTGGTGTCATCGTCCTTGTTGAACGCGTTAAGGTTCGCCGATGTTATGGCCTTCTTCAATTTGCCTTTGGGGCAGGGTACTGTGAAATGGTGCTTGAGATGCGGTTGTCAGAGATAACAAAGTGTAGCGGTTTCAGAATCGAATTGGTACTTCTAGTATTGATGGCTCGAGAAAGAGGATCTTCTAAGAGGTTTAAAGTTAGTAGCGATCTGTTGGTTCAAGTGCTACAGAGATAGATTTTTGATTTAAGGCAACAACTGGGCAGTGAAGGATGAGGAAGGACACGTGGGAGGTGTCTTACAGTGGTTAAAATTCTAGAAGGCCAAGTGTGAGAAACATAAGTCGAGTAGTTGCTTAAAGAAGAGAGGGTTTGACCAAAGTGGGAGAGTGGCAGAGTAGTATGTGGGTTCTGTGATAGGATAGCTACACGCCTTGAGGAAAGTTTAGAGTGATTTGGGAATTATGGTGGACGGTGATTGGGTCTACGGACTTATTTTGAAACATTGGCTATTATACAGGGGGAGATTAGATACAACAAAAATGAGTTGCTTTATATAAAGAAGGATACAACATGACTTTGGATTGGAATGTATTGTCGCACCTTTAGTTGATGTCCATGAGGAGTGAACGGACTGGCGCAACTGGTGAACGAGCTCGAACTCGGGATGGTCTACTGATTTCGTAGTAATTATACCTACTGCAGCGACGTTGGAATATGTCGGCATAAAATTTCCACAGGTGGGTTATCTCCTGTGAGCAGGTTAGCGGTCACATGGTGTTGACGAAGCTTCTATGAAGAATTATACTGGCTACCCGATAAGAGATTAAATATGTAATTGTGGCTAGTGGTTCGGAGTATTCATTAAAGGATAATGGAAGGATTTCGAGGAATTTGGCGGGTTGATTGTGCAAGGTCATGTCAATAGGAGATAAGGAACCTAGGTGGGTTCTGGGGTCATGCGATGGTAGCTTCAGGCTAAGTGGGAGAGCCCCACCGTCTATTATTGGTTTGTGTAGTTGTCAACTAGTGCGATTTCTAGTTATCAGTGTGCTGGTGGGTTGCCATGACTAGAGAAAGAGAACATGAGTAGTAAATTGAGCAAAGGATTTGAGGAATGTGTGCTATATTTGGCCTTATCGATTCGTGTTCAGGTTTGGGGAAGACTCAGAGTTTATGTTTCGTGCAAATGTGATGTACAAGGAAAGTGATTTAGCCGGGTGCTTATTGAGAGAGTGTTCATGTGCTAGCAAAGCCTTGGAGTTGATTATATTAGGGACCAGGTCGGAATGGGTGACTCTCAACAACGGTCCTAGTGGATTCAAAAGTTAAATTGTGGTGCCTAAGGATTTCGAGCTTGTTGTATGGTTAAGTATCGAGCTTTTGCAGCAGATTTTGACAGAGGAGCTTGGAGTGTTTCGTGTTATCTTTGGTCTGTGGGGTATCATGAGAGGAAGGGTAGCATGTAACTTTGGATTTATAGAAGAATCATCAGAATGGGTATATCAGTTGAAGACGCAATTATGCGCACAAGGAGGGTATGAAATAGTTTGTGGGTTTGAGATAATGTGGCCTTGTGAAATAGGATCACCCGGGATGAGTGCGGATTGAGTTCGTTATATTGATAAAAGAGTTGTTGTTATTTCTAAGGAAGTCCAGAGTAAATTAGGAGAAGTCGGGTTTGGTTAGCAATGGTTGAATTGGCATGATGATGGCAATGATCAGCTCCTTCAGTGTGTTGAGTTATGCATGTGATTTGTGGCAGTACGTGTGAGGTTTGATGGCCGCCGTAATTGATTTTATTTGGGGACATTCGAGCATTTTGGCATGTTATGTGTAGATAGATCCCAGAAGAGATATGGTGGTTTAGACCACTACTTGAGGATTGGTATTTTCTGCGGATATGAGAATTCAGTCACGTGTTGCAATGGTTCTCTTGAAATGAGTTAAGTAGAAGGTTTCTATATGATGAAGTGTTTACCCTATTAGTGGTTCAGGAGTTATGATGAAATTCTTGTACTCTTGCGCATTGGCGTGATTAAGCGCATTAAGTAGCATGGGATTCGAAAGTTGAGGATTCGAGATTGCGGTTCGGTGTTGACAAGGATGTCATGAGCTTGGAAGAGCAGGAAAAAGTATTTAGATGTTTAGAGTAAGGTGGTATTATTTTCGGCGTCACATAAGTTTGATGTCATGTGTAAGAGGCCTTGTGTATTGATTTGTGGATTCTTGATTTGCTTTACAACTTTAGTGCGGTCGGTGGTATGGATGTGCAGACTTGTTACCTGGTGCAGAAGGTCGTGGGAGCGTATCCCAAGGGAAGATGGTATAAGTATGACATGTAGACACTTGATTGAGTGAATATTGAAACTATGTATGAAGATTCTGGCGATATCGCTAATTTGAAAATTTATGCCTGGAGGGCGCTCGGTTTATTTGGTTGTGGGCTGTGGAAGTTCATTCCGGTTATGATGGTTGATCTTATGAGTTATGGGAAAAAGGGTTATTATGGATCCTTGGAAGCTTATTAGCGTAGTACGGTGTGATCAGAATCGGCTTGAGGTCTGTGGAAGGATTTAAATATGAATATGGGCTTTGTATCAGGCAGGATGTGTTCAATTCAGCATAGTGCTCCTTATGGAGGAGTATTCGGACGTTGGATGTCGTTTTGTCATCGGCTTTTTCATGTAATGCTATATTGTGCCGTGTGAGTTGTGAAACGGCTTGATAAATTTCACATGTGCTGAGGTTCCGCGTAGCAATGATGTTATGTGAACAGGATGGCTCTCGAGATTTAGATCATATGTCGCACCTTAGTTGTGCTTGAGTTTTGTAGTGTATGGCACTGTCGGTCCTCTCAGGGATGGTATTATGCAATTAGCATGCTTGCATCCAATATTCGGATATTTTGTAGTAATGAACATTCTAGCTCGGTAAATATTTCCTTATAGATTCGTTTTGTGCGGATCGGGTGGCACGCCACCACGGGTATGTTGTTTGGATCAGGTTGCATGCCGAAACAGTGTGATGTTGACTATAGTCCTCTATATTCTATTTTGCGTGTTTTGTGTCCCATTTTCTGAGGAAAGGTTCATGACACCTTTTCAGTTGTCTCATTAGTTACGTGGGTTGAGTAATCCCTTCAAGAGTTCATTTTCCTTATGTATCACGTTCGAGTTAGTAGCTTGTTGGCACATTGTGGCATCACATGAGACTTTTGATCGTGTCTGAGGTGGCTTATTGCCTGAGTAGCTTGTACTGGGGTGAGACGAGATTATTTGACCTGGGATCAGTGCGATCGGATTATATGAAGTATAGTAAAGAGCAAATACATCATTTGGTTATAATGGGGTGATGATTCTAGTCAGGAGGAGAGACTCAATGATTTGTTGACTCGGCAGTCGGTTATGAATTTCTACACATTTCTTCTGTCGTGGCGGTATTGCAAGAGTTGGAACCAGACTTATATATGTCATGAGGTGCATGGTGAGCATCAGATTCGGGGAATGTCGGCTATTATGATCAGAGAATTTTATTATGGTCATATGAATGTTGCAGTGCATAGTGTGAATTCGGCAAAGGTATGCACTCGTGTTCTGGTACATCGTGTGGTGATTGATATAGTGTTCGTACGTTGGAAGCAGGCCTCGCACAGAATTTCGGATGTTGGAACTGGGCTCTAAGGCTTATTTGCCTAAATAAAAGAGAATATCTTCAGATTTGATCGAGCTAATATGCTCAACTGAGTTGTGGTAGCACAGGTAGGTGCACGAGGTGTTAAACAGTGATTTCGGACAACTCCATCTCAATTCTTAGCACCTTTGAGGAAGAATGTATGTTTAAGTGGGAGAGAATGTAATTACCCGACCAGTCGTTTTGAGCTCTAGCGCGTCATTCAGCAGTTTGAGGCCATGAGCAACTTCACTTCAGGTATTATGACTTGTACGCGTAGTCAGAATTGAGATTCAGGGAATTGACTAAGGTTGGATTTTTGAGTAAACGATCTCAGAATCGGGGTTTGAAGGTTCAAACAGGTTTGTATGATGATTTCGGACTTGGGTGTATGTCCGGATTGGGTTTTGGATGACCCAGGAGCGTTTCAGTGCTATTGTGGAAGTTGGCATTTTGGAAGAATTTCATAAATTTGGGTTGAAGTGCATTTCAATGCTATCGATGTCCGTTTGGAATTACGAGTATGAGAATAGCTCCGTATGGTGATTCCGGTAATGGGAGCGCGTCCGGAAGTGGATTTGGAGGTCCATAGGTCATTTTGGAGTCGTTTGGCGAAAGTTAGAAATTGAAGGTTTTTGAGAAGTTTGACTGGGAGCGGACTTTTTGGTATCGGGGACGAATTCCTATTCAGGAAGTTGGAGTAGGTCTGTAATGTCAATTATGGCTTGTGTGCAAAATTTGAGATCAATTGGACGTGATTTGATAGGTTCCTCCATCGAATCTAGAAGTTTGAAGTTTCAAAGTTCAATAAAGTTTGAATTGGGGTGCGATTCATGATTTTGATGCTATTTGATATGATTTGAGGTCTCGAGAAAGTTTGTGTTACGTTATAGGACTGGTTTGTATGATTGGACGGGGTCCCGGGGGCCTCGGGTGTGTTTCAGGGTGGTTTCGGACCCAATTGGAGCTGTTTGACTGCTATTGCTGGTGTCTGGTTTCCTTCTTCACGAACGCGAAGGAAGTCCTGCGTTCACAAAGAGGAATTTGGGGGGGGGGGTGCTGGATTTGTCCTTCGCGAACGCGAACGCGAGGCGGGAGCTGGGAAAGCCTTCGCGAACGCGAAGAAGAAAGGAGGAGATGGGTCCGAGGTCGTTGGCCTTCACGAACCCGAAGTGTGGAACGCTAACGCGGAGGAGTAAGGTCTTTTAGCCATCGCGAACGCGTTGAGGAGGTCGCGAATGCGAAGAGGAAATTTTGGGTCAGAGACATTTGGCCTTTGCGAACGCGAGGCATTTGCCGTGAACGCGAAGAAGGGCAATGCTGGGCAGTGAGTTGTTTGAAACGGGATTTTGGACATTTTCACTTCATTTCCGCCACGAGAGCCGATCTTGTAGCAATTTTTGGAGCTCCATCTTCATCATCTATTTCAAGGTAAGTGATTCCCACCTATTGCAAGTTAAATACTTGGATTATATATGGATTTAGACATAAAAATTTGTAGAAATTTGGGATTTTGAAGAAAAACCTAGAATTTGGTATTTTGGATTTTGACCGCGCCACAACTGTATTCTTAATTAACATAATGCCTTCATCAGTGTTACAAACGGTAAATCCATTCTTTAAGCTCTTTGGAGAGCATCCAGATTATAATAGTCTAAAAGTCTTTGGATGCAGGTGTTTTCCTTACTTGAAAGGAAAAATAAAATTCTCTCCAAAGACTTATACTTGTGTGTTTATTGGATACAGTAGCCTTCATAAAGGTTATAGGTGTTACCACCCACCTACCAGGAGAGTTTTTGTCTCAAGACATGTGGTCTTTGATGAAAACACATTGCCCTATGTGCAACCAGACGCACCATTGGACAATTCAAGTGATTCTACTCACATTGCTACCTTCTATGCATTTTTCTCCAGGTTGCAGAATACCTCAAGCTCAGATGTGGACTCTTATAATTCAGGGGAAGTGTTAAATGGATCACCAAAAAGTGATCAAGCTGATCAACCTACAACATATGTGAATGCACCACCACCAAGTGATCAATCCACACCTGATTCTCCAGTTGATGCTCCTGCTGATGTGCCTGATGGGACTGTTGAGCCTACACCAAGAACTGACCACAATGTTGAGCCTGCTGAATCTCTTTTAATAGTAGTTCTTAAAGGAATAGATGATCACATGGTTACAGCAACTCCTAGCCTTCCTTGGATCACGACTGATGCCCCTGCTGAACCTGAGTCACACTGGATCAAGTGAAGAACCAAATAGCTCAGCTCAGGACAGTGCATCTTCTAACTCTAATGTGTTTCCAGTTTATGATCCATATGGAATCTAGCTTGAAGTTGACTTGTCTAATTGGTCTAACACTGAACCTAATCAGGATACACAAGCTATACCAACACAAGCAGAACCAGCAGAGCACACATTAAATGCACAAAAGCATCACATGGTGACCAGGCATAAATCAAAATACATGCCAGTGAGACACATGTGTCTGGTAGCAGCTAAGGAGCCACACACTATAAGTCACTTAGCTCACCAGAATGGCTTGCAGCTGTGCAAGAGGAGATTAATGCACTTCACCAAAACAAGACCTAGACACTGGTGCCCAAGGAACCTGATATGAATATAGTTGGCTCTAGGTGGGTGTTTAAAACTAAGTTAAAGGCTGATACAATGATAGGTACAAGTCAAGACTAGTTGCCAAAGGATATTCACAGGAGGAGGTGTACATGGGTCAGCCACCAGGTTGTAAAGATCTTAGACAGCCTGACAGTGTGTGCCTTCTAAAGAAAGCATTGTATGACCTTAAGCAGGCAACTAGAGCCTGGTTTGACAAGTTCAGTCTACATTTGCTTCACCTTGGGTTTAAGCGCAGTAAGGCAGACTCCTCACTCTTTGTGATGCACTGTAAAAGAGCCACAATCCTCCTTCTTCTGTATGTTGATGATATTATTATCACTAGGAGTCACACTGCACTAATTTCAAAAATCATTGGTGAACTAGGGAAGGCGTTTGCTATGAAGGACCTTGGTTTTCTATACTTCTTCTTAGGGATCGAGTCCACCTACTTTACTGGAGGCATTCATCTGAATCAAAGTAAGTATGTTACAGAATTACTTGCCAAGACTAGCATGGCACTTGCTAAACCAATAAGCACAGCTCTAGCACAGAAGCATGGTCTACAAGAATTTATGGATGATCCAGTGGATACTTCACTATACAGGAGTATTGTTGGCAGTCTACAGTATTTAACTCTCACAAGGCCAGACATAGCTCATGCAGTAACTTTGGCAAGTCAATTCATGCAAAGTCCAAACAACACTCATTACTAAGCTATAAAAAGGATACTTAGATATGTGAAAGGCACAACTGAGTATGGTCTAAGAATCTTGTCTCAGTCACTATTCAGGTTATATGGTTTCTCTGATGCAGACTGGGGAGCGTGTCCAAAGACTAGGAGATCAACTATAGGCTACAATATCTACCTAGGAGCTAACTGCATATCTTGAACATCCAAGAAGCAACACACAGTTTTAAGGTCTAGAGCACTGGACTCGACAACAACTGAAATGACATGGATAACCTACATTCTCAATGACATTGGGGTTCATTTAAAAATTGCACCAACATTATTCTGTGATAACTTGAGTGCACTATATATATGACAGTCAATCCAATAATGCATGCCAGAACAAAGCATGTTGAAATGGACTATCATTTTGTTAGAGAAAAGGTTGCCAGTGGCCAGCTTGTCACAAGGTTTGTTAGATCAAAAGACCAGCTAGCAGACATTCATACTAAGGCATTCTAAGCAGATGTTTGCAGGTTTTTGAATCAAGCTAGGAGTGGTAACTCCACCCCTCACTAGCTTGAGGGGAAGTGTTAAAGAAGCTGATCATGATAAGGATAAGCTTACACGAGATAAGGATGGTTAAATTGCATTATATAGTTTGTACTTAACTCAACGTAGTAGTCATACATGTAGTAGAACTATAAGACATTTGTAGTAGCTATCACTTAGCCTAGTTTTTCGTCTGGTTTATGACTTGTAAAAATGCAGTCAGTTGTAGCATTGTAATACATGTGAAAACACGCGATCTTGTGATTTTCTATAAGTTATACGTATATTAGATTGCAAATAGGAGTAACTAAAAGAGGTAGGTATATTTCATTGTTTCTATGGAATATGTTGATTTACCTTACTTGCTTCTTTTGCCTATATTTTAGGAAGCCATGAGGAAAGCCGAAGTTGTAGGTAATAAGGAAAGTATTAACATGGTCTTTGCAATAGGCAACTGTAAGAGGATTAAATTATTTTAGAATACCCTTGCGGGCTCGGAATAAATTCATGCTTCTGTTTTGATATATTATTATCTTTATGTAATGACCCGGCTGGTCGTTTTGAGCAATTGTGTCCGGTTCGACAGTTTGAGGTCATGAGTAACTTCATATAGTGTATTAAGACTTGCGTGCATCATCGACTCTGATTTTTGAGTGGTTCATATATGATTTAGAGTTTTTATGGTTCAGGTAGATCCGGGTGGTGATTTTGGACTTTAGCATATTCCAGATTCGGATTTGAATGTTTCTAGAAGGTTTAGGCATCATTTTGCAAAAGTTGGAAATTTAGAGGTTTGGAATTTTTTTAAATTTGACCATGGTTTGAATTTAAGGCTATCGAGTTCAGCTTTTGGGTTCGGGACTTGGAACAGGTCCGTTTTGTCATATGGAACTTGCCTTCAATATTTGGTGTCATTTGGAGTTGATTTGATATGGTTCAGAAGCTTGGTTGCGATTCTAGAAGTTCATGGTGATTTTCATGCATTTTGGCATCCGATTCGTGATTTTAGAGGTTAATTTGGTGCTTTAATCCTGCGAGCGAGTTCGTGTGATGTTTTTAGACTTATGCAGATGGTTGGTTTGGAGCCCCCAAGGGCTCGGGTGCATTCCAGATTAGTTTCAAAGTGTTTTGTTGAGAATTGTGTGTGCTGGTACTGGTGTCATCAGATTTGCGATGAATAGGGACTTAGCTTCATTTTAACATATTTTGGACCCTAAATTCCGTAGGAGGCGATTTTGAATAGGGGTTTTCATCTTCAAACTTTCGGTAATTGATTCTAATATATTTCTATTCATATTCCATCATTATATCTTGAATTTTAACTTCAAAATCATGTGATTCAAAGTGAAAAAATTGTGAAACTTTGTCATGTTTTTGAAAAATAAGAATTTGAGTTTTGAGAGTCAATTTGGACTCGGATTTTGAAAGTAATCACATATATGAACTCATGGGGTCATGGGTAGTTGGAATCTACCATTGGACTCGGGTTTTTACCGGGTGGATTCCGGGTTGATTTTTGTGGGCTTTTTAGTAATTGAGTAAAGATCAAAACTTCAATTATTGGGATAGATTTCTCTTGCATTATTTGATGTTATTAATTTGATTTTATTTAGATTTGTACCGAGCGGAGGTGAATTGTGAAGGAAAAAGGTATTTATGAGTATTGATTGAGGACTTTTGAGGTAAGTATCTTGCCTAACATTGTATGGGGGAACTTCTCCATAGGAATTGGGTTGTTTTCACTATTTGAACTATGTGAAAGGCGTGCACACGAGGTGACAAGTGTGTAAACGGCTTATATGTGAAAATTTGACCGTCTTACACTCTTAGGTTCTTATGTTCATTAAAATGAAGTTGTCTTATCATGTTAAATCCTCCAATTGCTAAATTCCCCCTTACGTGTCTTATTTGAAATTGATTGATTTATGTCCTACACTTGTTGTCAAATAAACTTTTATAAGCATTAATTGAAGGTGTTGCCTCTTTAATTACTTTTCCATCTCTTCCATAATTACTTAACCTTAATTAGAGTTATTGTTATCTCTTCCATAATTATTTAACCTTAAGATTGTGATTGAAATTGAGAAATGTGGATACGAGGCAATACCTCGATTGTGATTCTTGATTATACGAGGTAGTACCTCGGTTTGATTTCATTGTACAAGAGGCGGTACTTCGTTATTATTATTGCTGTCTATTTCATGTTGCAAGCAGTTGTAGCCGTTTAGTTATTTCTTTTGTGATATTTCCATTGTTGATATCCGGTACTAGTTCATGCTACTATCTTGATTTCGTCTCAGCTGTTTTTTCATTTTTCCATTTCATGTCCGTATTACATTTTCATTTTGTCTATGGCTTGGGGGCATTGTTATTGATAAATTTGTGTAGTGGTGTGCCTACCTTGTGTGAATTATGCATTTTATGTTTTGTAGTGTTGTTTCCTATCTACCATTTGCCGTCTTTGTTCTTACTTGTTGACGTGAGTTGTGGTAGAATACTTGTACAAGCATACACATATTTAATTACTCATATCGGTTAAAGAAGATGAATCCTCATGTTTGTTGACTATTTACATGTATTCTCATTTACTTGCCTTCTATGTGAGAGTTGTACTATTGGCACGTTAGTCGTCCGTGCAGTTATGAGATATTGTCACTCCCTTAGAACGTCAGTTGTCCGTGAAGATATGAGGTAGTAATGGTATTGGCACGTGAGCTGTCCATGCGACATGTGAGTTGTCCGTGCGATTGTGAATTGTAATGTGGGCACAAGATGGCTGTTACGACCCGACTTGTCATTTTTTGAGTTTATGCCCTGTTCAGTGACTTAAGGTCCCGAGTAGCTTCGTAATGTATATTATGACCTGCGGGTGTGGTCGATTTTGATTTTTCAGAAGATTCAAATTTAATTTAAAGAATAATTCTTAGTTAGAAGTTTAAATGAAAAGAGTTGACCATAGAGTTAACTTTTGAGCAAACAACCTCGGAATGGAATTTTAATGATATCAATAGATTCGTATGGTAATTTTGGACTTAGGTGTGTGTCTGAATTTGGATTAGAAAGTCCATAGGACAATTCGACACATTTTGGCGAAAGTTGAAAAATAGAAGATTTTTTGGAAAGTCCGAGCGAAGGTTGAATTTTTGATAACGAGGTCGGATTTCGATTACAGAAATTGGAATAGCTCCATTACGTCATTTATGAGTTCTATACAAAATTTGAGGTCATTCCAAATTGATTTGATACGTTTCGGCAAAAAAATATAAAAGTTGGAAGATTTGAAAACTCTTAATTCGATTTGATACGCGATTCATAATTTCGGCGTTGTTTGACGTGGTTTGAAGCCTCGCCTAAGTTCGTATTATATTTTGGGACATGTTGGTATATTTGGTTAAAGTACCGAGGGCCTCGGGTGGATTCCGGATGGCTAACAGACCAATTTGGACTTGAAGAAAGCCGCTGGAATTTTAGACTTGCTGGTGCGATCGCTTCTGCGGAAGCTTGATCGCAGAGTGGACCTCGTAGAAGCGAGATGCTTCTCGCAAAAGCGACTGAGGAGAGGGAGATGAGAAGGTCGTAGAAGCGACACCTCATGCGCAGAAGCGCAAGAAGAACCGCAGAAGCAGCCAGTTGCGCAGGAGCGGACAGTGGCCTCGCAACTGTGATGTGCGCAGAAGCGGAAATTCTTCGGCAGGTGAGAGAGAGCAGTGGCCAGTGGACTTCGCAGAAGCGGGCATTTGCTCGCAAAAGCGAGCTCACAGGTGTGATAAATTTGTCCGCATAAGCAAAAATGGACAGAAACATAAGAGGTCGAAAATCAGTCATTTCTTCATTTCGATTGAAAATTTTGGGTCTCGGATTTGTGCGATTCTGGAGGGAGTTTTCACAAGCTTGATTGAGGTAAGTGTTCTATATCCTAAAGTATTTATATTTTATGAATCTATGATTATATTCATCATTTTATTCGGATTTTAATGGAAGAGCAAAATCTTTCAAAAACAAAAATTTAAGATTTGGAGGTCGAGTTTTTATCGGAATTTGAAAGTTGGTGTGGTTGAACTCGTATCGCAATAGGTGTTCGAATTTCATGAAAATTATGTCGGGTTCTGAGAGACGAGCCCCGCGTTGACTTTGTTGACCTTTTTGGAATAAATTTTTAAGTCGAGGTATTATTATCCGGGATTGTTTCCGATGAATTTTAATAAAGTTGTACAATTAATTTGGATAGATTTGAGCTGTCTGAAGGTCAATTCAAGCAAGAAGGTGATTTTGGAATATCGGCATAACTTCAAAAAGGTAAGTATCTTGCCTAACCTTGAGTGGGGAAATTACCCTTTAGGCATCGAGTCTTATGTGCCATTTGTGAAATATGAAAAGCCGTGTACGCGAGGTGACGAGTATGTACTCGGGCTTATATGTGAAAATTTTATTGAGTTAAAGTCTTGGGCATATTGTGTAATAAATTGGATAATTGTTGGCATTTATTTAATCATCTATTTTCTATACCTCAATTCGCATTTATTGAATTTGTTTTTATATGATGATTTGATGTGAATGTTACCTGTATATTTATGTGAATTCCGTGAGTTTGATGGTTTGATATTTGTTAGAATTTAATTTCATTATGCATTTTCCCTAATGAGCTTAAATAATTAATTGAATGAGTTTAAGAAGAGGTGTTTATATAATTATTGAGAATTTGGATTAATGAAGATGTTGCCCTATGCTGAGTAATTTCTGTCTCTGTTGATTGTTTTTGAGGTCTTATACACATTGTGTGGAGCCTTCGGCTATTTGTTGTGAAATTAATTGATTTGTTATATCTTTGGAATTGGTTTTGGCCATTGGGCAAATTGTGTTATGAATTAAGTTTTGTTATGTTGCCGTGATAATATTCTGTGTAAATTGTTGAGTTATTGTTTTGAGAATATAAGGGTGGCATTCCACGGTTGATATTATGTGGGTATAAGGGTGGCATTTCACTGTTGTTATGTGTGTTGGGATATTGTCTGGACGGAGCGATAAGGGTGGCTATAGGAGAGATAAAGGTGGCTATAGGAGCGATAAGGGTGGCTGTTGATATTGTAAGGGCAGAGGCATAAGAGAGGCTATTATAGGAGTGATAAGGGTGGCTATAGGAGAGATAATGGTGGCCATTGTCAGGGATAATATGTGATGATGTGGAGTTGTTGCGTTTGTAATTTTTATGTGATATTGTGATTTTCCTTGTGTTCATTTTTATACTTTGTGCAATTTTCTCTTGTTGCTGGTAAATTAATAACAATCTGATTTATGTTGAGATTGGGGGCTTGTGGCTATTGCTAGGCGGATTATGAAGAGAAACGTGGGCAGGAGGTGTCGTGAGTAAATAATGATAATATTGGCAAGTGAATTGTCCGTGCGGTTGTGATATGAAATGTGCGTGAGTTGTCCGTGCGGTTGTGATAGAGAAATTTGCGCGAGGTGCCATGGAAATATGAAATTGGGTTGAGACCCGTATTTTATGATTATGAAATGAGGTGTCACATGGTGACTTTTAATTGAAAGAATTATATTCAAAATATTTATTTCGAAGGATTTTTATTCAAAAAGATTTATTTGAAAGAATTATATTTGAAAGATATTTATTTGAAGAAATTATATTTGAGAGAGATTTATTTGAAGGAAGTATGTTTGAAAGATATTTATTTGAGGGAATTATATTTGAAAGAGATTTATTCGGAAGAATTATATATGAAAGATATTTATTGGAAGGACTTGATTTAAATCAGTGTACTTGTATTTATTAATTATTGAGCGATATTAATGGTGCTCTTGTTGCCCTGCTGTACATATCACTGGTTGATTTGTGTTGCCTTTATTATTATTTGTTTCCTATTATTTTGTATATCATATTGCACAAGTTATTAGACTAGTGAGTGTCTTGACTGTACCTCGTCTCCACTCCACTGAGGTTAGTCTTGATACTTACTGGGTACTGACCGTGGTGTACTCATACTACACTTCCATACATTTCTGTGCAGAGCCAGGTATTGGAGCTATTGGACTCGGACAAAGTTAAAGTGGGATCGCAAGGATTCAAGGTTGAGCTGCTTGGTTGTCGCAGTTCCTTGGAGTCTTTCCATTTTATATTATTGTTAATTATTACTCAAACAGTATAGAGTATTCGATCCTTGAGATCATTTCATGTATTCAGTTAGAGTTCGTGACTCAGTATTACCAGTCTTGGGAGGTTTTCATATTTGTTTCCGTTGTTGGTTTTGATTACCTATTTAATTCATATTCAAAAAAAGATGGCTTGAAATGTAATAGTATTTGGCTTACCTAGTCTTAGAGACTAAGTACAAACACGACTCTTGTGGTGGGATTTTGGGTCTTGACTAATTGGTATCAGAGCTCTAGGTTCATAGGTTCTACGAGTCACGAATGAATCTAGTAGAGTCTTGCGGATCGGTACGGAGACGTCTGTACTTATCTTTGAGAGGCTACAAAACTGTTAGGAAATTTATACTTCTTTCATTTCTGTCGTGCGGAATTTGTTGAAATTGGAATTTCAGCCTTTGTATCTCTATTCTCTCACAGATGGTGATGACACATGCTACCGTGTCAACTGACCAAGCACCCACGCATTCTGCTAGGGCCGCAAGAGGCCGAGGCCGAGGTAGGGGCCGAGGAAGGGTACGTGACGCGACTATAGCACCTGTTAGAACAACAGTTGAGGAGCCGCCAGTAGCTCCAGTTGGGGGACAGGTACCAAAAACTCCTGTTATTACCCCGGATTTCAAGAGACTTTTGCATAGTTCCTGAGTATGTTTGGTACATTAACTCAGGCATGGTTGATCTTTGTTGCACCCATTTCACATATTGGGGGAGTAACTCAGACTCCTACCGCCCGTATTCCAGAGCAACGAGTTCACATTGGTCATGTTCTGGGTGTAGTACCGATACAACCCATTATTCTGGTTCAGCCTGAGGTCAGGCCAGAGGTATTAGAAGAAGAACAAAAGAGACTTGAGAGATTTAAAAGGTATAGTCCACCTACTTTCAGTGGCACAACTTCAAAGGATGCCCAAGGATTTCTATAAAAGTGTCACCGGATTCTCCTCACTATGGGTATTATGGAAGTGAGCGGAGTTGCCTTTACTACATTTCAATTGTTATGCGTAGCGTATCAGTGGTGGCAAGTTTTTGAAAGAGTTTGGTCCCCAGACTCTCCGAGATACGTGGCGCACAGAGTTTGAACGGTTGCGTCAGGGCACTATGACAGTGTCAGAATATGCTATAAGGTTCAGTGAATTAGCCCGTCATGCACCTATCTTAGTTCCTATAGTTAGAGAGTGGGTTCGTAGATTCATTGAGGGGCTCGATTATGATCTTAAAATATTCATGGCTCGAGAGCTGCAAACTTATACTCCATTTCAACAAGTAATGGAGAGTGGGAGGAGGATTGAGGGTGTTCTAGGTGAGAAAAGGGAGTCTAAGGAGGCCAAAAGATCTCGAAACTCTAGAGGGTTCAGTGGATTTTACTCTTCAACTATGACCCATTATGGCGGAAGGTCGAGCAATCGGCTAGCTCAGTCCGCACATCAGATAACTCGGGGTGCTCCAGTAAGTTCTTATAGTGCACCACCGACATGAGATTCTTTCATTGGTTATTCCAGTTATCCGGCACAAACTCAGTACGAGCGATTGCGACCTCAGAGGGGTTGTTATGAGTCTGGTGATACTAGGCACATTATGAGAGATTGTCCTAGACTTGGGAGGGGTGGATTTTATCAGAACACTCAGGCCATGGGCCCTAATGCAGTTACTACCCCACGTGCACAACCAGTTAGAAATGGAGGACATAAGGGTAGAGGACGTCCTAGAGTGGGCGGCCCAACTCGCTAATATATTTGCTATGGTGTGGCTGAGGCCACTACACAAGAGGGTGTCGTTACAGGTATGATCCTGATTTGTTATAAAAGGATATTTTTTTTTTAATTTGATTCGGTTCTGAATTTTGAGGCGAGTCGTCCTATTATGCTTTGCTTATGGATGAGCTCTGTAACTTTGTGACCCACTTATATGTTATCCTTGTTGGAGAGATTTGATGATGTTAGTCCGTGTCTATCATTTTTATTTTGTGTACCATTGAGGGCTATAAATCAAAAAAAATTATTATTCACTACAGTGGGTTTTGATGTGATTTCAGAATAATTGATTTCAATTTTATGAATTATATGCCCTGCCGGGATGAGAGTTCATTATGTGTTGTGTAAACTATTTACGAAATATATTGAAAAGAAGAAAGAAAGAAAATATAAAATTTCAGTTGGCACAATGTGCAAAATACTTGTGATTAGGAGTTGAGGACGAGATCCTCTCATTTTTATATATATGATGTGAAATATTTAAATCGGGCTACAAGGTGCGGTGGAAGTTATATAAGGACGAGGTCCTTGTGGTAAAATTTTTTATGAGTTTAAATTCTTCCTTTGTGAAACTAAAGTTTTACTATAGTATAAATAGGGAGTCATTCCTGTGAGGCTTATTTGATAATTCTTGTATATTTTTCTGTGCATATTTAGCCATATTCGTGCTGTAAATATTGATTTTTAGCCTATAAGGTGGGTGCTCAGGTGGCGTTAAATGTGACTCGTTAGTTCAGATAAATAATTATGAGGTATTCATGCCTCGCGTGTTGCTGTCAGTGTTACGAAAAGTTGAAATAAGATTTTGGTGAATATGAGAATAATTGAATATGCTGGAAATTAATTATAAACATCTATTACGACCAGAGATGTGGTTATGGACATGCGTGTGATGTGTGCGTAGGCACGAATTACTACAGCCGATTGAGACTAATACCGTGTATTGATATAAGGAATTTGAAATTTATTTAGAATGTAAGGAGTTGGCTTAAAGGCTTATAAGTGTGAATAAAAGAAATAATCTCCACTGAGATGATGTTGTCGGATCCCTGTTAAATATGCGGTGACGTAGAATCACCCGTGAGTATGTATGAAATAATGTACTCATAATTTAATGTCATCAGAATAATTCTTAGCACATTCGAGGACGAACATATGTTTAAGAAGGGGAGAATGTAACGACCTGACTTGTCATTTTAAGAGTTTATGCCCCATTCAGTGACTTAAGGTCCCGAGCAACTTCCTAATGTGTATTATGACCTGCGGGTGTGATCGATTTTGATTTTATAGAAGATTCAAAATTTCATTAAAGGAATAATTCTTAGTTAGAAGCTTAAATGGAAAGAGTTGACCGAAGAGTTGACTTTTGAGTAAACGACCCCGGAATGGAATTTTGATGATGTTAATAGCTTCATATGGTGACTTTGGACTTAGGCGTATGTCCGGATTTGGATTTGGAAGTCCGTAGGACAATTCGACACATTTTGGCGAAAGTTAAAAAATGAATATTTTTTGGAAAGTTCGACCGAAGGTTGAATTTTTGATAACAAGGTCGGATTTGGATTCCGGAAATTAGAATAGCTCCATTATATCATTTATGACTTGGGTGCAAAATTTGAAGTCATTCCGAATTAATTTGATACGTTTCGACACAAAATATAAAAGTTGGAAGATTTGAAAACTAATAATTCGATTCGATACGCGATTCATAATTTCGGCATTGTTTTACGTGGTTTGAAGCCTCAAATAAGTTCGTATTGTATTTTGGGACATGTTGATATATTTGGTTAAAGTCCCGAGGGCGTCGGGTGGATTCCGGATGGCTAATGCACCAATTTGGACTTGAAGAAAGCTGCTGGAATTTTGGACTTGCTGGTGTGATCGCTTTTGCGGAAGTGTGATCGCAGAAGCGACCTCGCATAAGCGAGATGCTTCTCGCAGAAGAGACTGAAGAGGGGGAGCTGAGAAGGTCGCAGAAGCGACACCTCGTGCGCAAAAGCACAAGAGGAATAGCAGAAGCGGCCAGTTGCGCAGAAACGGGCAATTGCCTCGCACCTGCGATGTGCGGAGAAGCGGAAATTCTTTCGCAGGTGCGAGAGGGCAGTAGCCAGTGGACTTCTCAGAAGCGGGCATTTGCTCACAAAAGCGAGCTCGCAGGTGCGACAAATTTGTCGGCATAAGCGAAAATGGACAGAAACATAAGGGGTCGAAAATCAGTCATTTCTTCATTTCGATTGAAATTTTTGGAACTCAGATCTGGGCGTTTCTGGAGGGATTTTTCACAAGCTTGTTAGGGTAAGTGCTCTATATCCTAACTATGTCAGGGCACTGAGAGATGAATGGCCCTGCTGATAACTGTGTGAACCATGGCTAGATGATGCACCACGGTGGACTGGGCGAGCCGTCTGAGCATGTCTGAAAGGAAGACCCCTACCGTGGTGGAACTTCCCCCTGAAGGAACACTGCTAAATCCACCATGTCCACGAGGCCTCTTGGCCTCCCTCTCAACCCTCTCTTGACTACGATTCATCTCAAAATGACGCGCAATGTCGACAACCTCATTAAAAGTAGCACCAGACACTCTCTCTCTGATCATAAGCAATCGCAGCTGAAAAGTGAGGCCATCTATAAACCTCTTATCCTCTCCCTGTCTGTGGGAACCAACCAGAGAGCATAACGGGCCAACTATGAGAATTGCATCTCATACTGTGTCACAGACATATCACCCTGACGAAGCTGCTCGAATTGCCTGCGCAGTTCCTCTCTGCAGGACTGTGGCACGAACATCTCCAGGAATAGATCGGAGAACTGCTGCCACGTAAGGGGTGTTGCACTTACCGACCTACGCCTCTCATAAGCCTCCCACCAGCTGAAGGCAGCCCTAGAGAACTGAAAAGTAGTGAATGAGACCACCACTGGCCTCTAGAATACCTGTTGTACGGAGTATCCTCTGACACCTGTCCAAGAAACCCTGTGCATCCTCCCCCTCTGCACCACTGAAAGATGGAGGCTGGAGTCTCCTAAACCTCTCCAATCTACGCTGCTCATCCTCAGGAATAGCAGGAACCACATATTCCTGAGCAGCTGCAACCAGCTGGGCTGGTGGTGCCCCCAGTGTCTAGAATCCCTGTATCACCTGCTCTGGTGTGCGGGCAGCGGGAGTTTGAGAACCTCCCCCGGCCTGAGAAGTGGTTGCTGCGGCCGGAATAGAGACCACCTTAGCAAGACTAGTACACGCGGTCAGAATCTGAGCTAAGGCCTCCTGAAGGCCTGGATTCACAATAGGTACAGGTGGTGCCTGAGTTGGTGCATCAACAACTGGAATCTAGTCCTAATCTTGGGCAACTAGTGGATCTGCATGTACTGCCCCAGCTGCTGTGCGGGTTGCACCTCTGCCCTTACCGCGGCCTTGGCTGGGGGTACTGGTGGCTGTCCATCCTGACCAGTAGTACGAGTCCTCACCATCTGTGAGAGAATGAAATAATAGATGTTTAGTTACTAGAATCAATAGATTCGCACGACAATAATTCAATAATTTGGAGTTTTCTAAGGGTTATTCAGCCTCTCGAAGATAAGTACAGACTTCTCCGTACCGATCCGCAAGACTTTACTAAACCTGCTCATGACTCGTGAGACCTATGTAACCTAGGCTCAGATACCAACTTGTCACGACCCAAAACCTAACCCGTCGTGATAGCGCCTATCGTGGTACTAGGCAAGCCGGCCTTTTCAATATGCTTTCAATATATAACAAAAGTGAGCTAAAGCAATTAAACTAACTGAAGGTTTACATAATAACGGGGTAAAAACCCAAAACACAAGTGCAGAATGATAGCCCGACATCGGGGTGTCACTAAGTCATGAGCATCTAACAACCAATCTAGAAAACAGAGTCTACTACAGTCTGTGCCAAATGCCAATACAAGAGAGAAAAGATAATAAGAAAGGAGAAACAAGGACTGCGGACGCCAGCAACTACCTCGTAAGTCTCCGATAGTCAGCTCGCGCACGAACTCAGCGACCGCCAGAACCGTACACACCTGGATCTGCACATGAAGTGCAGGGTGAAGCATAAGTACAACCAACTCAACAAGTAATAGAATTAAATAAGGAACTGAGAAGAAGTGACGAGCTATAAAAATACAGTTCATTTCAAAGGTTTTCAGTAAAGAGTGAAAATACTTTCAAATCCGGTGGTGTAAGTCAAATCAGTTCAAGCTCATGTAAAAAAAATATGAATCACCAGAATTTTCACCACAAAAACAGATAACAACTAAGTGCAACAATAAATAAATAAAAGCAAGTACAACCTTTCAAGGCAGTAGTCACTCAACTCATCTCAACAACTCATACTCTCGGCTCTCAGCCTTCAATACACATTCTCCATAGGTAACTGCACTCACTGGGGGTGTGCAGACTCCGGAGGGGCTCCTTTTAGCCCAAGCACTATATCGCTACGGCATGCAGCCCGACCCAATCATATAAGTAGCCATAAGGCTCGTTGCGGTGTGCAACCCGATCCACAATCCATAAATATCCATAAGGCTCATTGCGGCGTGCAACCCGATCCATATAACCTCACATAGCTCACAACTCGGCACTCAGGCCCTATCTTAGTCACTAACCTCTCCAGCCCCTCGGGCTCATAGAATATCATGATAATCAGCCCAGACACAGAATACAACAAGTATCAATAAGAATTGAGAGGGAACAGAGATGTAACACACAAGTAAGATTGTGACTGAGTACAAGACATCAATTAGCAGTCAATTCAACAAGTATATGACCACTTCGGGGTCCAACAGTGATATCATATGTCCTAAGCATGGTTTCTAACATGAAAGGCAGTCAATTGCTCAAAGATAAGGAAAAATAAGTAATAACAATGGCTATTCAACTTTACAATCTCACGGAACGGACCAAGTCACAATCCCTCGTGGTGCACGCTCACACGCCCGTCACCTAGCATGTGCGTCACCTCCAAACACTCACATCATACCAATTCTTGGGGTTTCATACCCTCAAAACCATATTTAAGATAGTTACTTACCTCAAACCGAGCAAATCTCTACTCTGAAATGCCTTTGCCTCTCAAATCAGTCTCCAAACATCCTGAATCTAGCCACAAGTAGAACAATACAATCAATATAGGCTAAAGGGATCAATTCCACAAGAAAAGTAATAAATTATAGCCAAAAATCCGAAATTGGCCCGAACCCGGCTCCAGGCCCACGTCTCAAAATCCGACAAAAGTCACAAAACCCGAAAGCCCATTAACTCACGAGTCTAACCATACAAAATTTACACAAATTCGATAACAAAATCCCATTCAAAACATCAAAATCCCAACTCAAGAGTTCTTCCTCTTTTTCCCCCAATTTCTCACACCAAATAACAAATTAGATGATAAAATTAAAGATGAAATCATGGGATTTAACCAAAACCAAGTAAGAATCACTAATCCAATCAACTCCACGAAAATCCCTTCAAGAATCGCACAATTCCGTTTTCTCTAGCTCAAAATATGCAAAATTTGTTCAAACCCTCATTTTTTAAATTAATACTGCCTGCCCAGATATCCTTCATCACGATCGCGGAACATTCCTCGCGATTGCGAAGCACAACTATGGTTGCCCACATTTTTACCCTACGCAATCACGGAATCAAACACGCGATCACGGATCACTGCCTCTCATACTTATGCGATCGCATCCTGCCTCACGCGATCGCATAGAGCATTGGCCATACCTCCACTCCTGCTCAATTTCTTCTACGTAAACGCGACCTTAGCCATGCGTTCGTGAAGCACATCTTCACGCACATACGCGATCGCGTTCCTAACTCTGCGATCGCATATAACAAAGTCACCTCTGCCCCAAATAAGCTTACACGATCGCGAATGAATCCCTGCGATCACGTGCAAGGAAACCAGAACCTGCTAAAACTAGAACTTCAGCTATCAAGCCAAGTTCAAAAATGATCCGTTAAACATCCAAAACTCACCCGAGGTCCCAGGGACCTCAACCAAACATATCAACCAATCCTAAAACACCATACGAACTTAGTCGAGCCTTTTAATCACTCAAAACAACATCAAAACACCAATTACACCCGGATTCAAGCCTAAAGAACTTCTAAACTTTCAAATTTCACAAACGACGCCGAAACCTACCAAACCACGTCCGATTGACCTCAAATATTACACACAAGTCATATTCAACATTGCGGACCTATTCCAACTTCCAGAATCGGAATTCGGCCCGAATATCAAAAAGTCAACCCCCCGGTCAAACTTTCCAAAATTCGACTTTCATCATTTCAAGCCTAAATTAGCTACAAACCTTAAATTCACAGTCCGGACACGTTCTTAAGTCCAAAATCACCCAACAGAGCTAACGAAATCGACAAAAGACTATTTCAGTGTCGTCTTCACACACTTCCGATTACGGTCAAAATCCTAAGATTTAAGCTTCTGTTTTAGGGACTAAGTATCCCAAAACACCCCGAAATAAAAAACAAGATTTCCCAACAAGTCACATAAGCAGAAACAGATACGGAGAAAATAGTAAATAGGGTATCGGGGATAATACACTCAAAACGACCGGCCGGGTCATTACAGATAAGGATAGCTATTGATATTGTCAGGGTGGAGAGATAAGGGAGGCTATTATAGGAGTGATAAGGGTAGCTATAGGAGAGTTAAGATTTGCTATTGTCAGGGATGATATGTGATGATGTGGAGTTGTTGCATTGGTAATTGTTATGTGATGATGTGATTTTTCTTGTGTTAATTGTTTACCTTGTGCAATTTTATCTTGTTGCTGGTAAATTAATAACAATTTGATTTATGTTGAGATTGGGAATTCGCGGCTATTGCCAGGCAGATTATGAAGAGAAATGTGGGCACGAGGTGCCGTGAGTAAATATTGATGATATTGGCACGTGAATTGTCCGTGCAGTTGTGATATAAAATGTAGGCACGTGGTGCCATAATTAAATGATAATGATATTTGGCACATGAGTTGTCCGTGCGGTTGTGATAGAGAAATTTGCACGAGGTACCGTGAAAATATGAAATTGGGTTAAGACACGTATTTTATGATTATGAAATGAGGTGTCACATGGTGGCTTTTAATTGACAGAATTATATTCAAAATATTTATTTGGAAGGATTTTTAATCAAAAAGATTTATTTGAAAGAATAATATTCCAAAGATATTTATTTGAAGAAATTATATTTGAGAGAGATTTATTTGAAGGAAGTATATTTGAAAGATATTTATTTGAGGGAATTATATTTGAAAGAGATTTATTCAGAAGAATTATATGTGAAAGATAATTATTTGAAGGACTTGATTTAATTAGGTGCACTTGTATTTATTAATTGTTGAGCGATATTAATGGTGTTCTTGTTGCCCTGCTGTGCATATCACTGGTTGATTTGTATTGCCCATATTGTTATTTGAATCCTATTATTTTGTATATCATATTGCATAGGTTATTAGACTAGTGAGTATCCTGACTGTACCTCGTCTCTACTCCACTATGGTTAGTCTTGATACTTACTGGATACCGACAGTGGTGTACTCATACTACACTTCTGTACATTTTTGTGCAGAGCTAAGTATTGGAGCTATCGAACTCGGACAAAGTTAAAGTGGGATCACAAGGATTCAAGGTAGAGCTGCATGGTCGTCGCAGTTCCTTGGAGTCTTTCCATTTTATTGTACTATTAATTATTATTCAAACAGTATAGAGTATTCGATATTTGAGATCATTTCATGTATTCAGTTAGAGTTCGTGACTCAGTATTACCAGTCTTAGGAGGTTTTCATATTTGTTTTCGCTGTTTGTTTTGATTACTTATTTAATTCATATTTAAAAAAATGGCTTGAAATGTAATTGTACTTGGCTTACCTAGTCTTAGAGACTAAGTGCCTTCACGACGCTTGTGGTAGGCTTTTGGGTCGTGACAATGCCAAGTAATTAGGGTTCGTGAATTGAGACCCGTGAATTGAAATAAAGAGATGTGGTACCTCGGGGAAACTCTTGAGTAGATCTTGTGTGGAAGCGTTCGTTCTTGAGTAGATCTTGTTTTCCTTACTTGATTTCACCGGACTTAAACTATATTCGTCTTACCCTATGTTGTTATTACCAGTTTGTTCCTTGTTGATAATTATTGCTTCTAGTTTTCTGTTGCAAGTATTATTGTCGTTTACCATGCTTATCTCTATATTGGTATTGTTCCTTGTTAGTTTCATATTTATACTCATACAGGTTGTCATGTCTAGTAGGTTTCTTGATTGTCCCTCGTCACTACTCCGCCGAGGTTAGTCTTGATACTTACTGGCTACCATTATGGTGTACTCATGCTATGCTTTCTGCACATTATTGTGCAGATCCAAGTACTTTAGAGTTTGTAGATCATTAGCTAGTTGATCAGACATTGATGTGGAGACTCAAGGTATACCTGCCATCGTGTTCACTTGCCTCAGAATCACATTCTAATATTTTACTTTGTACAGTTTATTTCTATTTTGGAATAGTTTGTACTTAAAAATTTTCTAGTGAACTCAGTAGAGCTTATGACTTGTACTACCAGTTTTGGGATATTGTATTGTACTCGAGGTTGTTTGATTATTATAGAAGATTATGGTTTATGTTCGATAGTTATTTAGGTTAATTTTGTCATTTAATTTAGTAAGTGTCAGGATTACCTACTCTTAGAGACTAGGTGCCATCACGACTTCCTACGGAGCGAAGTTGGGGTCGTGACAGTTCATCTCTTATAATTTACATTTCTATTTTGAACACAGTTTACTAATGGCTAGTACTATATAGCTTGGCTAGTATTCTTTTTATTTCTTCTTATTCTTTAGCCAAGCAACTTATATGGCAAGGAACCTTTCATGTCCTAAGTTTTCGGGTCTGAGTGCATAGTGAATAAGCAAATTTTGTTGAACTTATTTGTCTGCGTATTTTGGCAGGAACAAGGATTATTGAACAAGGATTATTAAATATTAGCAAAGCAATTATTGCCTGCTCTGATGAAATAAAGTGGTATAATGGGAAACTTGTTGTGAGGGAAGCACCTAGAGTTGTAAGAGTGTCCCCAACTTTAATTTTGCAATTCTTGTTCATAAAAGTTACCACTAGCTTAGACAATTGCATTTTGCACATGAAAGTTAATTAGCAAATACTTTTTCGAAGTTTATAAAATAATTTATCCTAATTTTTCACTTTCCATCCCCATTAGAGAAAAAGAATGAGGGACCAAATAAGTGTATAGTTACTTGACTCTCCTTGACATTTCGTTGTATTTAATATTTTTATATTTTGATATTCCTTAGTGAAAATTCTATCTCCACCAGTGCTAAAGAGAATGAGGGCATGGGAATCATAGAAGTTTAATCTCGCAGACAACTCAGTTTCCATAATCATGGAATTAATGCGAGTTGATTACTAGTTCCGCAATGTTATCTCCTAACTAATTACTTTTATTACATGTTTATGACCATTTACAATGTTAAAATTAAGAAAGTGTCCCTTTTAGATCTCTTATGTGTAAAAGTAAATCTCTCATGTGTAAAAAAAAAAGATAGGGTCATAAAACTGAAAACAAGTTTGTACTCAAAGGATGCTCAACCTTCACTGCTTCTGCACAGAAGACGATCACATAAATGATAGGTTTTCAGCAGAAACCAGTACTGCTTCCTCAACAACTACTGGTTTAATTGGTTAATGTTCAGTGTCTGGTCTGTTATTAACTGCTAGTTGGAGTTGTCACTGCTTATTGCATGTATGTGTGTTGAAAACACATAGCAATAAATTTTGAATAATGCCTTGTCAGTGCTACCTTGATTACAGATAGCAATAATCTGCTGCTCATAGTGGGAAGACATTGCATGACTCTGACTTATCTCATTAAGTCCTCCTGTTATCAATATGGCAACATATTTAGTGTGGGAATGACTTGAAGATATCCAACAAGAGACTCACAAGCCAGCACCAATAACAACCCTTCTCCATCACTCACCACCCAATCATCCTCAAAGCTTTCAGCACACACAGGAACCTAAGAACACAACATTACATCCTAACTTGTTTTCTTCATTTTGTTGGTATCAAAGATAGGATAAGTTTTCTTGGGCAAGTATACGGAGGGGTGTTGACATCACAAATACTTAGTAGAACATTAGTCAAGCGTTACTGTTTCTACATAACATATGTCTGTTGTTCTTCCGAAGATTGTTATTACATATTTGTTCTAGTATCAACTCCCAGAGGTGTTAGCATATTGCAATGCTCATTATGGGGGGTTTTTAACACATTACAATAATAACTCGTCAGCAACACAGATGGCAGCACAATTATGCTATACAGATCAATTTCAATCAGTTTTAAGTGGTTAGCAATCTGCTGTACTTACTCAGAAACAATACAGATGTCAGTACACATCAGGTTAAAAAAACTAGAAGCTATCCTACTATACATCACAAGCAGCTTGGCTTGAGGTACCTACACAGAAAGTTATCACATGGCCTGAGCTTGACTACTGTGTAATATTTGTGTGGTGTTAGACTATTTCTTAGTGGTATTAGCATGTTATCATGCTCATTCTGGGGTGGTTTAACACCACACAGAACCATGGAGTCAAGCAGGCATCTCATAGATAAGGCTTATACTAGATGTGATTGCATTTATTCATAGAATTGTATGGCTTCTTATATGATCAACTTCTTTGTGTATGAAATGTTGGTGCTGGTATATCAAACTGATGATATCTACTCATATGAAATACAAGAAAAATTGTTGCTTACATCTATTCTTGGTATTGACATTATAATGTCATATCAGTATCCAGTGGTATTAGTGTGCATGCATGCTCAATCTGGAGATGAGAAGACACTATATTGTCCTCATGTATCAAGAAGACAACTCTGTCTCTTTTATGCTTTCATGTCAAATTCATGTTCTATGTATCAACAATGATGCTGGAATTTTCAGCCTAAAGTTCACAATGTCCAAAATGCTTTGCTTTACAACTACTGAATTTAAACATACCTACTTATTTGGATTACACCAAATGGCGCCTGGTGAGAGATTTGTAGGTGCTACAATAAATTATTGGCAACTGGTGTATGCATTAATAATCGTCGGCAATAATTGGATGTTTCAAATTACTAGCCTTGTATTTTTCAGCTTTCATTACGCTACTGCTACATCGTATTTGGTAGCAATAGCCATTGGAGTTATTTGTTGTATTGTTTGTTTGTAGTTTACCTAAACAATTTGTAAGTTTTACCTAGTTTGGGATTTATTATATATAACAACTACTAGGGGAATAACCTAGTAGTATATTTGCTAAAAAAAATAAGTTTGTAAAGACCCACAAAATTATTTATAATGACCCGACCAGTCGTTTTGAGTATTACAACCTTGCTTTCCCCTTTACTGCTCAAATTATACTTTACAACTATTGTGTGAATTGCCGGGGTAATTGGTTCGGGTCCGGTGAGATTTTGGAATGAATTGGAACACTTAGTTCCAAGGGTTAAAGCTTAAGTTAAAATAGTGATCGTATGTCTACTTATATGTAAACTACCTTAGAATTTAATTCTAATGATTCCAATAGCTCCGTATGGTGATTTTGGACTTAGGAGCATGTCCGGAAAATTTTTTGGAGGTCCGTAGTGGAATTTGGCGTGAATTACCGAAAGTTGAATTTTTGGGAAGTTTGACCAGGGAGTTGACTTTTTGATATCTGGGTCGGAATCCGATTCTGGAAATTTGAATAGGTCTGTAATGTGAAATGTGACTTGTGTACAAAATTTGAGGTCAATCGGACGTGATTTGATGTGTTTCGACGTAAGTTATAGAATTTGAGTTTCAAGGTTCAATGATTTCGGATTTTGTAAAAATATTAGTATTTTGATATGGAATTAACTCCTATAAATTTTGTGAGCTAAATCAAATTAATAGTGAGTAGATTCGAGCTATTTGGAAGTTGATACGCATATAATGGGATTTCTGGAGCATTATTTAGCATGCTCGATATTGGATTAAGCTTGTTCAAGGTTAGTAACTCTTCTAATCTTAGAGTTGAGGGTATGAACCCTGAATATATGTATTTTGTGAATTATTGGGAGGTGACGCACATGCTAGGTGACGGGCGTGTGGGCGTGCATTATAGAATTGTGAAATAATTGTTTCTTTAGAATTTTATAGTAAAATAATCTTGGTATTTTCCATGCGGTTTTATGTGTCAAAGAAATTTAGCTGAAAAGCAAATTAAAAATCGTGTTGAGGCTATGTGCCAGTATTATTGGGACCCACAGAGGTCGTATTGCTATGAATTATTGTGTTAAATTAAAAATTCATACACAGTCATATTCATTTCATTGCATATCATAACTCAGTTTTATGACTCTATTTTGATGCATATAAATGTTTTGAGCCGAATGCCCCGTTTTACTAAAATGCCCCAGTGACTTGATTTGTGAGAATGAGTGTGGATCGGGGCTGCCCGCCTGCAGCATACTTTATGACTGAGTTAGGCCGAGGGCCTGATTTGTGAGGATGAGTGTGGATCGGGGCTGCCCGCCTGCAACATACTTTATTATTATCGCACGTGAGTTGTACATGCAGATTATAGCGCTTGGGCTAAAGGAGCCCCTCCGGAGTCTGTACACACCCCTAGTGAGCGCATGTACCTACTGAGTGCGAGTTTCGAGTGCCGAGTGCTGAGCGACTGGGAGGCATGAGTGATTGTGAGGTATGCCCGAGTGGCAAGAGTGATTGTGATGTATGCTCGAGTGGCAAGAGTGATTGTGAGGTATGCCCGAGTGGCACGAGTGACTGTGAAGTTCCCCGAGGGGCTGCATATGAGTGATGTTCTGCCCGAGGGGCTATTTATGATTTTATCACTGAATTGTATCGCATTGGCATGCACACATGACATACAGACATAGAGATGTATTTTTCCTCATGCTGTACAACATCACATCATTTATGGTTTCTCACATATTTTTGATAGATGGGCATAGTGATGCATTTGTTTTTACACGAGTTATCCGGAAGGAAAATGAAACATCTTATTTATTATTGACAAGATTTTGGGAGAAATTTATTTTTTTCAAACTATTTATATTATTGGAAACTTCGGCAAACGATTTGGGTTTTCACTGAGATATTTGAAAGGAAGAACTATAATTTTTGAAATCATTATTTGGCTGAGTATTTTATCCTTGTGTTATTTTTGGTATTATTTGCTTTTATGTTGTTATGGATTGTTGTGGACTATTGGTTTTGGACCCGACTTGGTGGAAGCTCGTCACTACTTTCAACCTACGGCTAGGTTTGTTACTTACTCAGTACATGGGGTCGGTTGTACTGATACTACACTTCTGCACATTGCGTGCAGATGTTGGCTGCTGTTGTTGCTTTGCTCGATGGTTGCGGGACTTGAAGATGTACCTGCGTTCCTGTTGTAGCTGCCTTTTGTTCAGGGTAGCCTTAGATTTATAAAAGCTCTGTTTATGTATTATTCAAACAGACTATGTATTTATTTCATTTCCGCTTTGTATACTCTATTCTTAGAAGCTCATGATTTGTACTACCAGTTCTTGGGGGATGTATAAGATTAAGATGTTTATTCACTTAAATTACTTTAAATAATTGTTATTGGAATTGGATAGTTGAAAGTTGGCTTACCTAGCGGGTTGGGTTAGGTGCCATCACGACTAGTTGGATTTTGGGTCGTGACAAGGTGGTATCAAAGCACTAGGTTCATAGGTTCTACAAATCATGAGCAAGTGTCTAGTAGAGTCTTGCATATCGGTATGATGACGTCCATACTTATCTTTGAGAGGCTATAGGGCATTTAAGATATATACTTCCCATCTTTTTTTCCTTTTCGTGCGAAATTGATTCAGCTTGAGACATAACTCTTTGAATTCCTTCCACGTATTCGCATGCGCATATGAGCGCTCGGTATCAGCTGTGCATCGCCGGCTTGTTATTTTTTTTGAACGAGGTTCAAGAGGTGTATTCTGTGTTTTGGTAATGGGCCACTCTGGAGGACTTGAGGCCAAGTTTAGACCGCAGCTTAGGCTCAGTAGCTTTAATTGTAACCTGTATATTTGGACTCATATGTCCGGCAATATCCCTACGAGTGGAAGTTGTGGCTCGATCAGCAGCGGAATGACTTTGTGATGAGTATAATGTAAATGCGGGATGTATTACGACGATTTGAATATGACGAGAAGTGTTCCCTTGAAATGTAAAGAAATGGCCACTGGGTGCTTGATTTTCGTTTTAATGTAACGTACAATCTCGAGTATGAATGTTTGAAGGATCTTTCATATTGTTAAACTTTTGGGGTAAATTAAATTCTCATGTCTGGGTAATGAGTTTGGACACAGATTGACTAAGTGATTGCATAGTAATTGTGACTGTGAAAAGATATAACAAGATAAGGCTAAGCAGGTGGATTATCCCCTGCGGAATAATCTATGTAGGAGTATTTCTTATGATGTGAGTGGAGAGTTTCTTTTCTGCCGATGGGGTGTATGGGTGGAGATTTGAATCTGAATCTGGTTGAGAAAGTTGACTTTTGTGTTAAGAGGATGAATACGAGCTTAGCGGATAATTGAGCTATTTTCATGGTTGGCGTTGTATGAACTTGGGAAGAACTTTCGTTGGACTGACTGTGGCATTGTGGCAGTAAGAGAGTATTGGTATTGTGAATTATGGAATGTTTTAATCTATGGCTTTGAGCGAAGTGGGGGAGTCTGCTATTGACCATTTGATTTCATGGTTATGTGTTAAATTTTAATTTTGGTCGGAGGCACACTTATGGGTTAGCTATGACTTGCAGAAGTTGAGATCGAGGATGACTCGAATAAGGAAATTCCTGGTTAAGGATTATATTTCACGTATGAGTAACTAAAATTCGCAGGATGAGTGAGTTGTTATTGGTGAATGATGTAGTGCGCACGGAGTAAGAATCTGATATGTGGTGTTAAAGTAGAGTTGCTTCTTTGAGTGTTGTGGTGCTAATAGGGCACGTGTCTTTTGGCCCATTTGGGCGGTGCAATTAGATTTGAGCAAAGTGGGTGACTCCCGAGAAAATTTTAGTGGGTTTGAGAATTATATATAGCAATTGAGAATGTTTTCGGACTTATGTAAATCCTAGATTTGCGTTTGATGGTGCCTGGACTTTGCGAAAATTCTATATGACTATGGATTCTACATTTTATTTTTGTGTAAGGAAGGTAAGAAGAGAAATTTCAAATTCACATAATGTATTCTCAGAGTGAGTGTTACAGTTGTGGTATTTTTGGAGGTGCTTAAGAAGAATACAGTTGCTTATGGGCCGTAGGGCGTTGTGGTTCTATGCTAAGGTTTGTAGGGTAAGTTGTGGTTAAAGATCATGGTATTTTAGCAAGAAGAAGTATCAATCTGAAGACAAATTCGGAAGGGACTTGGAGAAATAGGACAACTGGGTAGTAGGTTGGATCAGTATGGTAATGGATAAGATCGGTTCTTTGGGTGCTTATGAGGTGGGGGTTTTCTATAGGTGCTTTGTGGCAATACACCTGAACTTGGCGACCTGCGTGGCTTGGTCGAGTTAGAGGAATTTAGTTTTAAGGACTTGATTATGTGCAAATGGATTCCAAAGTATTCTTGATGGTTTCTACCAGTGTGGAGAACATTTGTGTATTGTGATTTTCTCCTGGAAAAAAAATAAGAGAAAGATTTCTAACTAAAATGGTATGTAAATTATTGGTGACTCAAAGTTGATAATAAGATTCTTGTGCTCTTCACATGATGGGAATATAGATGTTATGTATTGTTGTACGAAAGCTAGATTTTCATGTACAAGGTGGCAGTACAATCTTGAAGAGAAGGTAACGAATGTTGAACAGCATGGACGATTTCAAATAACTAGATGAATACTATTACTACTTGGTGTTGTATGAGAAAGGGGCGGACTTCAGAAGGCGCATTGTATTTTTACTTACGGATGTATAAATAGTATTGTGGTACTTACATGGTTGATAGACTGTTGATATTCAAATTTTTCTCAAGTGGCACGAAAGAACTTTTAAAGTATTTCTCGTGGGATGATCATGTATAAGAGAGGTGTTAGGCATTTGGGCGGTGGAGATGGAATCAAATATGGTGATTCGCGTGTTCTATGGATTCGGAGATTAGGAGTTCCCAGGAGCAGATTGTTTCATGGTTGTGGACTGTAAAGTTGTGGCTGGAGCTAGCCATATGATAGAATGTGTTATGATTCAGTCATTATGGATTTTTAGAAGAATTTTTATCTATTTGAGTGGTATTTTTATCATTTGCCTCTCCGTCGTTATTAAATTGGAGCAGGGTGGCTCGGAGTATATAATATGAACCTTGTGTTAAAATCGGGTGATGGTTCTATGGTGTATGATGAATTTTCAGTGTTTCGTTGTGGAAGTACTTGTTAATCTGGCGGGGCAGTTCTCTCATTTGAGTCATTTTCCATGAATGGGCACATTTGAATTGTTGCGTATTAGCACACGTATGGCACGAGTTGTGGCTCCGAGTTATATTGGTGCGGTATGTCTGTGGAGTAGTTATGTTTAGTAATATAAAGTCATTGGACCTGGAATGGGTACTATCAGGTTTAATTTTGATATATTCAGGAGTATAATATTGAAAGCCGGCTCAGAAAGTGATTATGGTTCCGATTGGGGCGAGAGACCTCCATGACTTATTGGTCTGATAAAGGGTTACGAGATTCTGCGTGTTTCTTTTATTATCAACAGTGTACGAAGGTTTTGGGATGAGGTTTGGTTCGATATGGGTTTAATACTAGTATGCAGTTGGTTTTGGAGTAGTCACTGTGATCAGGAATAGTGCTACGAGCTACGAGCATGCGAGTTGTGTAATATGCTGGGTGATTATATCTGTGGTTATAGTTATAGCTCGATGAAGCTTATTCGGACTTATACAGTGTGTAAATGTAAGATTCATGTCTTGAAAGAAATTTTAAAGTTTGGAAATTAAACTACAAGGTTTATGGGCTAAGGTTAAATTAATGATTTTCAGTTGCATTGTGTAGTCAAGCCTATATGGGATAGGGTGACGTGGGTTCACCCCCGGGTACGTGTGTGGTAAGATGGAATGGTGATTTGATGGCTTGGAAACAACTCTTGGCACGTTCGAGGACGAACGTATGTTTAAGTGGGGGAGAATGTAACGACCCGACCGGTCGTTTTGAGTATTACAACCTTGCTTTCCCATTTACAGCTCAAATTGTACTTTATAGTTGTTGTGTGAATTGCCGGGGTAATTGGTTCGGGTCCGGTGAGGTTTTGGAATGAATTGGAACACTTAGTTTCAAGGGTTAAAGCTTAAGTTAAAATAGTGATCGGATATCGACTTATGTGTAAACGACCTCGAAATTTAATTCTGATGATTCCAATAGCTCCGTATGGTAATTTTGGACTTAGGAGCCTATCCGAAAAATTTTTTGGAGGTTCGTAGTGGAATTTGGCGTGAATTGCCGAAAGTTGAATTTTTGAAAAGTTTGACCGGGGAGTTGACTTTTTGATATCGGGGTCGGAATCCGATTATGGAAATTTGAATAGGTCCGTAATGTGAAATGTGACTTGTGTGCAAAATTTGAGATCAATCGGACGTGATTTGATGTGTTTCGACGTAAGTTATAGAATTTGAAGTTTCAAGGTTCAATGATTTCGGATTTTGTGAAAATATTAGTATTTTGATATGCAATTAATTCCTATAACTTTTGTGGGCTAAATCAAATTAATAGTGAGTAGATTCGAGTCGTTTGGAAGTTGATATGCACATAATGGGATTTCTGGAGCATTGTTTAGCTTGCTCGATATTGGATTAAGCTTGTTCAAGGTAAGTAACTCTTCTAATCTTGGAGTTGAGGGTATGAACCCTGAATATATGTATTTTGTGAATTGTTGGGAGGTGACGCACATGCTAGGTGACGGGCGTGTGGGCGTGCACTATAGAATTGTGACATAATTGTTTCTGTGGAATTTTATAGTTAAATAATCTTGGCATTTTCCATGCGGTTTAATGTGTCAAAGAAATTGAGCTGAAAAGCATATTAAAAATCATGTTGAGGCTATGTGCCAGTATTATTGGGACCCACAGAGGTCATATTGCTGTGAATTATTGTGTTAAATTGAAAATTCATACTCAGTCATATTTATTTCATTGCATATCATAACTCAGTTTTATTACTCTATTTTGATGCATATAAATATTTTGGGCCGAATGCCCTGTTTTACTGAAATGCCCGAGTGGCTTGATTTGTGAGGATGAGTGTGGATCGGGGCTGCCCGCCTGTAGCATACTTTATCATTGAGTGAGGCCGAGGGCATGATTTGTGAGGATGAGTGTGGATTGGGGCTGCCCGCCTGCAGCATACTTTATTATTATCGCATGTGAGTTGTCCGTACAGATTATAGCGCTTGGGCTGAAGGAGCCCCTCCGGAGACTGTACACAGCCCCGGTGAGCGCAGGTACCTACTGAGTGCGAGTTCCGAGTACCGAGTGCTGAGTGACTGGGAGGCATGAGTGATTGTGAGGTATGCCCGAGTGGCAAGAGTGATTGTGAGGTATGCCCGAGTGGCAAGAGTGATTGTGAGGTATGCCCGAGTGGCACGAGTGACTGTGAGGTTTCCCGAGGGGCTATATATGAGTGATGTTCTTCCCGAGGGGCTATTTATGATTTTATCACTGAATTGCATCGCATTGGCATGCACACATGACATACATGCATAGAGATGTATTTTTCCTCATGCTGTACAACATCACATCATTCATGATTTCTCATATATTTTTTATGGGCATAGTGATGCATTTGTTTTTACACGAGTTATCCGGAAGGAAAATAAAATATCTTATTTATTATTGACTAGATTTTGGGAGAAATGTATTGTTTTCAAACTATTTATATGATTGGAAACTTCGACAAACAATTTGGGTTTTCAATGAGATATTTGAAAGGAAGAACTATAATTTTTGAAATCATTATTTGGCTGAGTATTTTATCCATGAGTTATTTATGGTATTATTTGCTTTTATGTACTTATAGATTGTTGTGGACTATTGGTTTTGGACCCGACTTGGTGGAAGCTCGTCACTACTTTCAACCTACGGCTGGGTTTGTTACTTACTCAGTACATGGGGTCGGTTGTACTGATACTACACTTCTGCACATTGCGTGCAGATGTTGGCTGTTGTTGTTGCTGTGCTCGATGGTTGCGGGACTTGAAGATGTACCTGCATTCCTGTTGTAGTTGCCTTTTGTTCAGGGTAGCCTTAGATTTATAAAAGCTCTGTTTATGTATTATTCAGACAGACTATGTATTTATTTTATTTTCGCTTTGTATACACTATTCTTAGAAGCTCATGATTTATACTACCAGTTCTTGGGGGATGTATAAGATTAAGATGTTTATTCACTTAAATTACTTTAAATAATTATTATTGGAATTGGATAGTTGAAAGTTGGCTTACCTAGCGGGTTGGGTTAGGTGCCATCACGACTAGTTGGATTTTGGGTCGTGAAACCATTTGACTCATCTTTTCATTAAGAGAAGTTATTTAAATACTCCACAATATAAGGCATACATTTACTAAAAAATTTACTACTTTTTAACCAAAAGTTCAAGATCTCTATGGAGTATGGTCCACATAAATGTTTACTTTTTTTTTATGCAATAATTATCAAATCCACGGTGGATAACCGTAAATACAAATCTGTTTTTTCCCTTCTTTCTTGGAATTTGAAGTGTTCTCGTGCTTAAGAATTCTACCTCTTTGTTATTGTGAGGAGAATCCTTTGGTCCATATATATACACATCGTGAAGTATGACTAAATACTTTCTGTATCTTCTTTTTTACCTTTTCATTTTTAGTAAAAGTATGTTGGGTGTGTGTAATAAAGTCTCACATGAAAAGTAAAAAAGAAAAAAATTACTTATAATGAGTTGAATATTTTTAATAGTGTGGGGCCTTTTGGAAACAACCGTACGGCCTTGGTTCGAAACGTACAATATTACACTATGTTAAGTATATCTTTGAGCCGTTTTAGCCCAACAACTGGTATCAAAGCTAATGATTTGACATTACTATGGATATGGCAGAATGTGGCATGGGGCCCCCGACTTAGTACCTTTGCCCATCTATGGGGTCTAAGACCTTTACCCGTAGATTTGAAGAGTCATACATAGTCTTTGAGATTCGATGACCGAACCCAACAAAGTGAAATATTAAGACCTGACTGTTTTCCGCCCAGACCATTGCCCTCACCGTAAGCTTCTTTCATTAGTACATAAAGGGATCTAGGTGACATTATAGATTTACACTGTCTAGACATCATCGCTACCACTTTATTATAAGTTTTGGCCATTTCGTGCCCAAATCGTAAGTAGGTTGTTTGACTAAGCTTCTGAAAAGTAAATATTTTAGAAAAGTATTTTTTTTTTTGGAGATTTGAGGTGTTTGACCAAGAATTAAATGTTCTTCTAAGCAGTATTAGAAGTAGTTTTTCTACCGTTGAGGAGAAGCTATAATTTTCTTGTAATGACCCAAAAGGTCATTTTTAAATTTAATAGTTAATTCGGTCTTCTAAGACTTTGAAAAGCACAATTTATCATCCCTCGACTTGCGTGTGTAGTAAGCATAATTTTTCAGAAAGTTTTTATGTGAAAAGCACAATATCATGGTCGGATTCCGATTCCGGAAGTTGAAATAGGTCTGTTATGTCATTTATGACTAGTGTGCAAAATTTGAGATCAATCAGACTTGATTTGATAGGTTTCGACGTCAAATGTAGAAGTTAAAATTTTTTAGTTTCATTAAGCTTGAATTGGGGTATGATTCGTGGTTTAAGCGTTATTTGATGAGATTTGAGGTTTCGACTAAGCCCGTAATATATTTTGAAACTTGTTGGTATGTTGGGATGGGGTCCCGAGTGGCTCGGGTGAGTTTCGAACCATTTCTATGCCATTTTTAGTTGCTGGTTTTTAGCCACAGAGGTATGCATCGCGATTGCGGACAAACGGTCGTGATCGCAAAGAGCAATTTTGCTGTTTGGACACTGTGAATCGCGATCGCGGAAGCCTTGTCGCGATCGCGTAAAGGAAAATCCTGCTGCACTGACCAACTTTGGAAGCTTATATCTCGCAATCTATAAGGAATTGGGAGATGAACAACAAATAAAAGTTATAGCGCTTGGTGTCTAGTTTTTAGAAAGTTAAACCATTTGCAATTTGGAGTTTTGTACAAAACGTTATGACCATTATATTAGAGGCTTTCTAGAAGAGCTGGGCACTTGTTCTTCGCGATCGTGAAGCATTTTCCGCGATCGCGAAAGGCAAATTTTGGGTTGAGAAAATTTATGCTTCGCTATCGCGATGAGTAAATACCTGGGCAGTAGATATATTTCGAGGTTTCAGCTATTTTTAACATATTTGGAGCTATGGAGCTCGGATTTAAGCGATGTTTGAGGCGATTTTTACCATATGGATTGGGGTAAGTGTTCTATATCCTAAAGTGTTTATAATATTTCATGACTATATGATTGTATTCATCATTTATTTCGGATTTAGATGGAGGAAATTAGAATTTTTATAAAACTTTCCAAAAACAAAAATTTAAGATTTATAGGTCCATTTGACATCGGAATTTGATAATTTTTGTATGGTTGAAGTATCAAAACAGGTGTTTGAATTTCATAAGTTTTTCAGAGATTCGAGACATGGGCCCCACTGTCGATTTTTTAGATAAATTTCGGATTTTAATCCGGAAAATTAGTAAATTCATATGGAATTAATTCCTGCAATTTGTATTGAGTATATTGAATTGTTTATGACTAGATTTGAGGATTTCAGACACGAATTCGCGAGGCTAAGGTTTATTGAATTCTTGAACTTGGTTGCAAAGCGAGGTAAGTATCCTGATTAACCTTGACTTGAGGGAATAGAACCCTTAAATTATTTGTTACGTGAGATGCATGTGAATGACGTATAGGCAAGGTGACGAGTGTCTATACGTCATCAAATTAATTGTTTGCATAATTACTTGAAAATTCATAAATTATTTTAAATCATGAATTAATTATTATATTAATTATTTCACTCATATTCCTTGTCAAATATTAATTCTTGAATTCCTGCAATAATTGTCACATGCTTATTTGACTTATGTGTCTTAATTTCTATTTGACATTTAGCATACTAAATATTAAACTGCCTATTTTCTCCATGATTTTCACAATTAATTGCTAATTGTCATTGTTTGTTCATAAATAAATTATACTTATTGTTTGCCTTGGCGCTTAATAGTTTCTCATTGAACGTGGTATTTATTGAAGTAATTTTTATTACATTTATGAGCTATTAAAATATATTGGGGGATTGGGTTGCACGCCGCAACAGAAATGAAAGTAAATATATTGGGGGATCGGGTTGTACGCCGCAACGGAAATAAAAGTAAATATATTGGGGGATCGGGTTGCACGCCGCAACAGACTTATTTAAAGTTTATATTGGGGGAGCGGGTTTCACGCCGCAACAGAACTGGTTGAAGTGAATATATTGGAGGAGCGTGTTGCACGCCACAACAGAATTGAATATGAATATATTGTGGGATCGGGTTGCACGCCGCAACGGAAATTGATGAAAATAATAATTGGTTATGACTGCTGAGTTGGCTTCAACTGTTAAAATGAGTTACATGATTTATTTCTATTGTTGTTATTATTACTATTATTGCGTACAGGTTAATGTAAGTGACCTGCCTTAGCCTCGTCACTACTTCGTCGAGGTTAGGCTCGGCACTTACCAGTATATGTGATCGATTGTACTGATACTATACTCTGAACTTCTTGTGCAGATTTCGGAGTTGGTCCTATCGGCGTACTGTAGATTTGCCCAGATACAACTACCAGTGGAGACTTGAGGTATAACTGTACAGCGTTCGCAGTTCTGAAGTCTCCTTCTATCTTATCTTAGTTGTGTATTATATTTCAAACAACTTAAATTTTATTCAGACCTTTATTTGTATTATTCTATAAGCTCGTGCACTTGTGACTCCAGTTCTGGGATGGTATTTAGATATTACAATTATTATGGAGTATTTACTTTATTTCAGACTTTATTTTCGCTTTTGTTTTTTTGCTATTAATTAATTTATAATTTTGTTAAAATGGATAATTATATTCTAACGTTGGCTTGCTTAGCAAGTGAAATGTTAGGCACCATCACGGTCCCGAAGGTGGGAATTTCGGGTCATGACATTTCTACTTCTCGAAAGTAGAAAAATTAAAATTTTCAATATAAAAATATACTTACAAAATAATTATATTTACCAAATTATCTCCCATAAGTTAATTCCATATCTCTCTCAAATATAAATAATATTCTTTTCTCATATTCCCTATTTTTGTTTAACTATATGTTAATTGATTAAGAATCTATATATATTTCTATAATAAACATAACTAAAGTCTTACATAAAAATTATTTAAAACTTTTTCTCTATTTAAATAATAATAATTATAAAATGAATTTTAATACTTTTTTCACCTATAATTTAACATTGAAAAGTATATTTTTGAATTGATCAAACACAATATGTTTATCAAATACTCTCAAATAAATTTACCAAATAAATTGTTTTCTCCGAAAGCACTTCTCTGAAATACTATTTTGATAGAAGTGCTTTAAAAATAAGTAGTTTTTAGAAGTCAAAGAATGGCGTGCTATTGATTCTTGAAGCTTGGAGAAATTGTATGTAGTTATAGCCAGGGTGACCACCAGCATCTAATATAGCAATGAACAAGTGGATTAGAGGTTTGAAATTTCAGCCAATGATATTTACTATAAATTGGTCATGCACACACCTTAATTGAGCAACACAATATTTTACTGCAATAACTATCACATATCAAAGAACAATTGCGATGGCTTCAGCAAAATATTTCTTGATTTTCCTTTTGGCTGCATTAATCGCAACCCCCATTGCAGTAGCCCAACTTGTTTCAATACGTATAGGTGGGGTTGTATTTTGCAGCGTTAGCGGCAATTTAGATGTCATCAACGGACTCCCCACCCAAGTTTTCCCTAGTAAGTATTTTATTTTGTACGGAGACCTATATATATATATATACACACAGTGCCCTATATAGACTAAAAACTCTATCCTATATATACACTAAAAGTTTATGATAGAAGTCCTAAGTGGCGTTATTAGCCTATGATATATACACTATCGGATCATTCAAAGGATAACTACAAGTATACTTTCTTAAAATGTATGCAGATGATTTGAAGTCTAAGAGAATGATAATGTATCTATTATTCCTTTCGTAACAATTGGTGAGGATGGTATAAATATTTAGTAACTTGAGCCGAATGAATCCTACACTCCCGGTCAATAAGTTGCATATGGCCCCATGATTATATAATTAATAATCATTCATCACATTCATAAGAAGTTTTTGTTTGTTGAATTGTGCTATCATTTCATCTAAAAGTCTAAATGGTGTGAGATAATATCGTTTTATTTACATAATTAATTATATCTTCAACATATTCCTAAAATGCGAAATTGATCTAATTGCGTAAATAATATTAACATCATTTAACTTTGCAGATGCATCAGTGCAATTGCAGTGTGGAGCAAGAAATGTGGTATCAAGTACAACAACAAATGGATCTGGAGTGTTTTCCTTGGTGTTGGATCCTCTTATAAATACTTTGCCATTGCTGCTATCCAACTGCAGTCTAGTGGTTGCAACTCCAACGATAATGTCACGACCCGAAATCCCAACCTCGTGATCGTGATGACGCATAACATCCACTTGCTAGGCAAGTCGACATGAAATAAGTAATTAACCAATTTTAACAGTTAAAAACAAAATAATGATATTCAACGAGAAATAAATGCCAAATCTAATATAATGCGAATATAAACCACATGATACTAACTATTCCCAGAAATTCGGAGTCACGAGTACACGAGCAACTAGAAGTCTACAGACACAGTCTGAAATAAATACAATTGTTCAAAAGAGATAAAGAGTAAAAGTAGCAAGTGGAAGGAGACTTCAAGGTCTGCGAATGCCAGTAGATCTGCCTCAAGCCTCCGTGTGAAAGTGATACGAGCTGACGCACCTCTAAGTATCGCTGGGACCGATACCAGTATCTGCACAAGAAGTGCAGAAGTGTAGTATGAGTAGAACCGATCCAATTTACTTTGTAAGTGTCGAGCCTAACCTTGACGAAATAGTGACGAGGATTTGACAAATACCTACGTAAAAACCCTGTACAAGTATATATAAAGCAGCAAAATTGCAAGAAGAAGAATAAAATACTAACTGGGATTGTGACTATATTTAAAATTTTCAAAACGGAGGATAAAGAAGGTTTAATTTACCTAATATAAGCATTTTTTCACCATATGAAAGAGCTAAAGATTTTTCCGGAACGAACTGTTAGTATCTAATATGAAGATTACACATGTCTTAACCAGGTATAATGAAATGTGTTAATCAAAAATATTCCAAGTGCATAAATCTCCTCTTCTTAGCATGTTTAATGGTTTCTGTTTTCCTCCAAAAACGTCTTTTTCATTTTCTTATTTCGTTCCATCTTTTATAAATGTTACTTTCACATAATCCAATTCCTATCCACGCATCAATTAAGGATGAATCCATAATTCATTATTACAGCTCAATTCAAGAAAAAAACTAAAATATCGAAACAATTGATCTCCTAAGAAATTATGCACGGAAAAGCTCCTCAACAGAATGAGATACGAATAAGAAATTGAAAAATTATAGAGAAAGGGGATAGAGATATACTTTTATTCTGAACAAATCAAATCGAATTATCGTTAAAAGTGTAATGTCCCCCTTATAAAAGAATCCCCTAATTCGATGATGACCTTGTTGGGTATATTTTACTTAAAATTGAGATTATGTGAAGGGATTTATCAATGGTTATGTTGAAGAAGCTGATCATGATAAGGATAAGCTTACACGAGATAAGGATGGTTAGATTGCATTATAGAGTTTGTACTTAACTCAATGTAGTAGTCATACATGTAGTAGAACTCTAAGTCATTTTGTGATGACCCAAAATATCATCTTTAAATTTAATAAGTAATTCTGTATTCTAATACCTCAAAAAGCACCATGTATCATTCCTCGACTTGCGTTCGCAATCCGAAAAATTTTCCGGAAAGTTTTCATGTGAAAAACGGATTAAAATGTGAAATAAAGCTTTGAAAATTAACTGAGTTGACTTTGGTCAATATTTTGAGCAAACGGATCCGGATCAGTATTTTGACAATTTCGATAGGTCCGTATCGTGATTGGAGACTTGGGCGTATGCTCGGAATCGAATTCCGAGATCCCTAGCCCGAGATATGGAATTTTGATAAAAAATTAAAAGCTTGAAAGCTTAATGATTTTAAAAAAATTACTGATGTTGAATTTATTGACCTCGGGTCCGTATTTTAGTTTTGGAGCCCGATATAGGTCCACTATAATATTTATGACTTGTCTGTCGAATTTGGTGAGAATCGGAGTTGATTTGACATAATTCGGACATCCGGATGTAAAAATATAAGTTTTAAAGTTTTCTTGAAAATTTCCTTTGATTTAGTGTCCGATAAATAGTTTTAGGTGTTATTTTAGCGATTTGATTGCGCGAGCAAGTTCGTATGATATTTTAGGACTTGTGTGCATGTGTTGGTTTGGAGCCGCGAGGGCTCGGGTGAGTTTCGGATAGGCTACGGGATGATTTTGAACTTAGAAAATCTGGTTTTTGAGCTTATGTTGTCATCTGGTGCATTGCGATTCGCGATCGCGAAGCCATTCCTGCGATCGCGAGGAATAAATTGTAAGTAGTGAGTTTTACCCTTCGCGTTCGCGAATATAGGCACGCGATCGCGGAAGGTAAACTCCCAGTGCACTGCGAATGCAAGGGACCAGATGCGATGGTGCAGAATGAAGGAGGGTAGGAGCTAGGCACGTCAATTGTGCTCCGCGATCGCATGAGCATTTACGCGATCGTGTAAGGCTGAAAAAATATACTCCGGGATCGCATGAGCATTTACGCGATCATGTAGAGTTAAAAGTCTGGGCAGCCAAAATGTGCTTCGCGATCGCGAAGCCATTCCCGCGATCGCGAAGAGTAAAATGAACATGGGCAAAAGTTGTTCTACGCGATCGCGAACGAATTTCCGCGATCGCGATGAGTAAAAATCCCAGAAACAGAACTTAAGTTCTAGAAATGGGGTTTCGACCCATTTTCAACTCTTTTCTATTTTTGAGCTCGGGTAAGGCGATTCTTGGGCGATTTTCACGGGAAAACATTGGGATTTGAAGCTTTCGGAGACAAATTTAAAAGGAAAAGCTGTGGTTGAGTAATTGATTGGAATTTGCAAAGCGAGGTAAGTGTCGTGGTTAACCTTGACTTGAGGGAATAGAACCCTTAATTTAATTGTTATGTGAATTGCATGTAAATGACGTATAGGCGAGGTGACGAGTGTCTATATGTCGTCAAATTAATTGTTTGCCTGCTTACTTGAAAAAATCATAAATTTTTTTAAATCATAAATTAATTGCTATAATAATTGTTTCTCTCCTATTCTTTGTCAAATATTAATTCTTGAATTCCTGCATTAATTGTTTCATGTTATTTGAATTATGTGTTTTAATTGTTATTTGACATTTAGTATATTAAATATTAAACTGCCTATTTTCTCCCTGATTTTCATAATAATCTACTATTAGTCATTATTTGTTTCATAATTAAATTATAATTATTGTATGCTTGTTGTCTTATAATTTTATATTAATTGTTACATTTATTGGGGAAATTTTTTCTATAAGAATTGGTAAATGAATATGTTGGAGGAGCAGGTAGCAAGCCGCAACAAAATTAATTATAATGAATATATTAGAGGATCGGGTTGCACGCCACAACAGACTTATGAAAAGTCCTTATTGGACGGGTTGCACGCTGCAACAGAATTGAATGTGAATATATTGTGATAGCGTGTTGCACGCTGCAACATAATTGATGGAAATGATAATTGGTTATGACAGCTGAGTTAGCTTCAATTATTATAAATGAGTTACCTGATTTATTTCTATTATTGTTGTTGTTACTACTATTGCGTACAGGTAATGTAAGTGACCCGCCTTAGCCTCGTCACTACTTCGTCGAGGTTAGGCTCAGCACTTACCAGTACATGGGGTCGGTTGTACTGATACTATACTCTGCACTTCTTGTGCAGTTTTCAGAGTTGGTCCCAGAGGCGTGCCATAGACTTGCTCGGATTTCAGCTATTCAGAGGAGACTTGAGGTATAACTGCATGGCGTCCGCAATTCTGAAGTCCCCGTCTACTTAATTTTGCTGTGTGTTTATTTTCAGATAGCTTTACTTTATTCAGATCTTTATTTGTATTTATTCTAGAAGCTCGTGCACTTGTGACACCAATTCTGGGATGGTATTTAGACACTGTTATTTTTATGGATTATTTTACTATGTTACAACCTTTGCTTCCGCTTTTGTTTCCTTGATTATTAATAATTTAAAAAATGGTTTAAAATTTGTTAATATTATTCTAACGTTGGCTTGCCTAGCAAGTGAAATGTTAGGCATCATCACGGTCCGAATGAGGGAATTTCGGGTCGTGACAGTTGGTATCAAAGCCATAGGTTACATAGGTCTCACGAGTCACGAGCAAGCTTAGTAGAGTCTGAAGGATCGGTACAGAGACGTCTGTACTTATCTCTTAGAGGCTATGAAGTTTAGGAACAATATCATCTCTTTCTTATTCAGTCATGTGATTTTGTTCTATTATCGATGATTGAACCATTCTACTCATATTCTCTCATAGATGGTGAGAACACGTAACACCTCTACCGATGGACAGGGACCAGAACCCCTGGTGGAAACTATGGCCAGGGGTAGAGGTCGAGGCCGAGGTTGTGCTAGAGGCCTAGGTAGAGGCTGAGATAGTGCTCAGTCAAGAGCTCGAGCAACTGCACCTATTGTAGAATCTCAGGTGGACCTTCAGGAGGAGGTTCCAGTTCAGAATGTTCCAGTTGGACTAGTTCAGTTCCCGGAAGGATTCATAGCCACTCCAGTACTTCAGGATGCTCTAGTCCGTTTGGTAAGTCTTATGGAGGGCGTGGCCCAGAATGGCACATTTCCAGTGGCACCAGCCGTCTCACAAGCTGGAAGAGGAGCACAAACTCCCATTACTCCCGCTCCGGAGCAGATGGCTCCCCAGAATCAGGCTCCAGTAGCCCTGCCAGTTGGGGTAGTTCAGCCAGTGGTTGCGGCACAGATCGGTGATAGGCCTGCCATGTCTTTTGAGGCCTTATTGAGACTTGATAAGTTTACCAAGCTCTTTCCAGTTCACTTTAGTGGTACACCTTCTGAGGACCCACAAAATTATCTTGGACACTGCCATGAGGTGCTACGGAATATGGGATCATCCTCCCAGACCGTTTCATTCAGCACTTCATGTATCTCCTAGTGCTTCAGGGAGTCACTGTCCTATTATGCCTTACTCTGCGCAGCCAGCATTCAGTGCGCATTCAGCTCCTATAAGTGCACCACCACTCCAGAGTTACTACAACAATTATCTGGCCCATTTGGGTCAGCTTCAGTAGCCACGACATCAGGATGGGTATTATGAGTGTGGGAACATTGGTCACATCAGGAGGTATTGCCCTAGATTGGAGAGTAACAGATCTTGGCAAGATTCTCGTGCCATCATTCCAGCACCGGTTGCTTCACCGCCTGCTCAGCCAGCTAGAGGTAGGGGTTAGGCAGCTAGAGGTGGAGGTCAGGCTATTAAAGGTGGAGGTCAAGCCATTAGAGATGGAGGTCAGACCGTTAGAGGTGGAGGCCAGCCGATTAGAGGCCATCCCAGAGATGCAGTTCAGAGTGGTGGGCCCCAGTCCCGATTTTATGCTTTTCCAGCTAGGCCTGAGGGCAAGTCATCTGATGTTGTGATTACAGGTATTATTCCAGTTTGCTATAGAGATGCTTCAGTTCTATTTGATCCAGGATGTACTTATTCCTATGTGTCCTCCTATTTTGCTTCATATTTGGTTGTGCCTTATGATTCTCTCAGTGCTTCTGTGTGTGTATCTACACCGGTGGGAGACTCTGTTGTAGTAGATCATGTTTATCATTCGTGCGTGGTTACTATTAGTAATCTTGAGACTAGTATGGACCTTCTACTTCTTGATATGCTAGATTTTGATGTCATCTTGGGTATGGATTGGCCGTCCCCTTATCATGCCATATTAGATTGTCATGCCAAGACAGTGACCCTAGCTACGCCGGGGTTACATCGATTAGAGTGGAAAGGAACTCCTGGTCATTCTGCCAGCAGGGTTATTTCTTATATGAAAGCTCGGCGTATGGTAAAGAAAGGGTGTCTAGCCTATTTGGCTTATATTCGTGATCCCAGTGCGGGCGTTCCTTCTATGGACTTAGTACCAGTTGTTCGTGAATTTCTAGGAGTATTTTCTGAAGATTTTCTGGGGATGCCACCCGACAGAGATATTGACTTCTGTATTGATTTGGCTTCGGGCACTCAGCCCATTTTTATTCCACCATACCGTATGGCCCCGCCAGAGTTGAAAGAATTGAAAGAGCAGTTACAAGACTTGCTTGATCAGGGAATTATTAGACCCAGTGTCTTATCCTGGGGTGCACCAGTATTATTTGTAAAGAAGAAAGATGGCTCTATGCGGATATGCATAGATAATCGGCAGTTGAACAAAGCCACTATCAAAAACAAATATCTGCTGCCAAGAATTGATGATTTATTTGATCAGCTTCAAGGTGCCAAGGTATTTTCGAAGATTGATTTTAGGTCTGGTTACCATTAGTTGAAGATCAGGGCATCTGATGTCCCTAAAACAATTTTTCGAACTCGGTATGGGCATTACGAACTCCTAATGATGTCATTTGGGTTGACAAATGCCCCAACAACATTTATGGATTTGATGAATCGGGTGTTCAAGCCTTATTTGGATTCTTTTGTGGTTGTCTTCATTGATGATATCTTGATTTACTCCAGCAGTCGAGAGGAACATGAGCAGCATCTTCGAAGTGTGCTTCACACTTTGAAGAATAATCAGTTATATGCCATATTTTCAAAATATGAGTTTTGGTTATACTTAGTTGCCTTTTTGGGGCATGTTGTATCGGCAGAAGGCATAAAAGTGGATCCTAAGAAGATTGAAGCAGTTCAGAATTGGCCTAGACCTACTTTAGTTACATAGATCCGGAGTTTTCTGGGTTTAGCAGGTTATTATCGTCGGTTCGTGGAAGGGTTTTCATCTATAGCAAGCCCATTGACCAGATTGACCCAGAAAGGTGTCCCATTCAGATGGTCAGACGAGTGTGAGTTGATCTTTCAGAAGCTCAAGACCACTTTGACTACGGCGCCAGTATTGGTATTACACACAGGTTTAAGATCGTATACGGTATATTGTGACGCATCTCATATGGGCTTGGTGCAGTATTAATGCAAGATGGCAAGGTAATTGCATATGCGTCACGGCAGTTGAAAGTTCACGAGAAGAATTATCCTGTTCATGACTTAGAATTGGTAGCCATTGTTCATACGTTGAAGATTTGGAGGCATTACCTCTACGGTGTCTCGTGTGAGGTATTTACTGATCATCGTAGCCTTCAGTATCTGTTCAAACAAAAAGATCTTAATTTGAGGCAGAGAAGATGGTTGGAGTTGTTGAAAGACTATGATATCACCATTTTGTATCGCCCCGGAAAGGCCAATGTGGTGGCCGATGCTTTGAGTTGAAAGGCTGTGAGTTTGGGCAGTCTTGCATATATTCCGGTTGGTGAGAGGCCATTAGCTGCAGATGTTCAGACTTTGGCTAATCAGTTCATGAGGTTAGATGTTTCAGAACTCATTCGGGTTCTAGCTTGCACAGTCGCTCGGTCTTCTTTATATGAGCGCATTAGAGAGAGGCAGTATGATGATCCTCACTTACTTGTCCTTAAGGACACGGTACGGCACAATGATGCCAAACAGGTTGTTGTAGGGGAAGATAGGGTTCTATGAATGGAGGGTCGTATTTGTGTGCCTAATGTGGATGGGCTTCGTGAATTAATTCTTGATGAATCACATAGTTCTTGGTATTCTATTCATCCAGGTACCGCCAAAATGTATCAAGATTTGCGGCAACATTATTGGTGGAGGAGAAAGAAAAAGGATATAGTTGTATATGTAGCTAGGTATCTGAATTGTCAACAATTTAAGTACGAGCATCAGAGACATGTTGGTTTGCTTCAAAAGTTAGAAATTCCTGAGTGGGAGTGGGAGCGTATCACTATGGATTTTGTTGTTGGGCTCCCATAGACTCTGAGAAAATTTGACGCAGTTTCGGTCATTATGGACAGGTTGACCAAGTCAGCACATTTCATTCCAGTGGCAGTTACATATTTTTCAGAGAGGTTAGCTGAAATTTACATTCGTGAGATTGTCCGCCTTCACGGTGTGCCCGTGTCTATCATTTCAGATCGAGGTACGTAGTTTACCTCACATTTCTGGAGGGTTGTACAACGTAAGTTAGGCACGCGGGTGGAGTTGAGTACAATATTTCATCCATAGACAGACAGACAGTCAGAGCGCACTATTCAGATACTGGAAGATATGCTCTGCGCTTGTGTTATAGACTTTGGAGGTTCTTGGGATCATTTCTTGCCACTTGCGGAGTTTGCTTATAATAATAGCTACCAGTCGAGCATTCAGATGGCTCCATATGAGGCATTATACGGAACGCCAGTTGGTTGGTTTGAACCGGGAGAGGCTCGGTAGTTGGGTACCGATTTGGTATAGGATGCCTTGGATAAGGTCAAGGTTATTCAGGATCGACTTCGCACAGCTCAGTCTAGGCAAAAGAGTTATGCCGACAGTAAAGTTCGTGATATTGCATTCATGGTTGGAGAAAGAATATTGCTTCGGGTTTCACCTATGAAAGGTGTAATGAGGTTCGGAAAGAAGGGCAAGTTGAGCCCTAGGTATATCGGACCCTTTGAAATTCTTGAAAGGGTGGGTGAAGTAGCCTACAGGCTTGCATTACTACCTAGTTTATCAGCGGTTCATCCGGTGTTCCATGTGTCTATGCTCCAGAAATATCATGGTGATCCGTCCCATGTGTTTGATTTCAGCTCAGTCCAATTGGATAAAGATTTGACTTACGAGGAGGAGTCGGTGGCTATTCTAGCCCGGCAGGTCCGACAGTTGAGGTCTAAGAGTTATCCTTCAGTTCGGGTGCAATGGTGAGGTTAGCGAGTAGAGGCATCTACCTGGGAGTCCGCGTCGGACATGAGGAGTAAATATCCACACCTTTTCTCCAGCTCAGGTACTTTTTCTAACTCCGTTCGAGGACGAACGTTTGTTTTAGAGGTGGAAAATGTGATGACCTAAAATGTCATCTTTAAATTTAATAAGTAATTCTGTATTCTAAGACCTCGAAAAGCACCATGTATAATTCCTCGACTTGCGTGCGTAGTCCGTATAGTTTCCGAAAGGATTTTATGTGAAAAATAGATTAAAATGTGAAATAGAGCTTTTAAACTCAACTGAGTTGACTTTGGTCAACATTTTGAGCAAACGTACCCGGATCAGTGTTTTGACAATTCCAGTAGGTCTGTATCGTGATTTGGGACTTGGGCATATTCCTAGAATCGAATTCCAAGATCCCTAGCCCGAGATATGGAATTTTGATAAAACATTAAATGCTTGAAAGCTTAATGATTTTTAAGAAATTACTGAAATTGGATTTATTGACCTCGGGTCCACTATAATATTTATGACTTATCTGCCAAATTTGGTGAGAATCGGAGTTGATTTGATGTGATTCAGACGTCCGGTTGTAAAAATATAAGATTTAAAGTTTTCTTGAAAATTTCCTTTGAATTGGTGTCCGATTCGTAGTTCTAGGTGTTATTTTGGCGATTTGATCGCGCGAGCAAGTTCGTATGATGTTTTAAGACTTGTATGCATGTTTGGTTTAGAGCCCCGAGGGCTCGGGTGAGTTCCAGATAGGATACGGGATGATTTTGAACTTAGAAAATCTGGTTTTTCTGCAACTTCAGGCTTTTGGTATTTCCTTCATCGCATTCGCGAATGTACTCTCGCGAACGCGAAGAGAAAAATGGGCTGGCTGAATTTTCCTTTTTCGCGAAGTCACGAACGCGAAGCTATGGGGACTTTACCCTTCGCGAAATCGACCAGCTCAATGCGAATGCGAAGCTTTAGAGGCCTGGGGGACGGGTCAGTTGTCCTTCTACGCGAACGCGAGCACTGGCACGCGAAGTCCAGGAGGAAAAAGCTTTTGCAAATGCGAACGCGAAAGCCACGGGCTGCTATTCATCGGGAGTGCGACAGGCCCTTCGCGAACGCGAAGAAGGCCTGACGCCTATGACTTAAAATAGAACCAAAACGGGATTTTTCATATTTTTCACAAACCCTCAATTAGAACTCGGTTTAGGGGCGATTTCAAAGGAGTTTTTCACAATTTCGAACTGGGTAAGTGTTCTTTATCATGTAGTGATTGTATTTCATAAATCTAAGTCTATATTCATCATTTATTTCGGATTTAGATGGAAGAAATTGAAATTTTTATAAAATCTTCCAAAAATAAAAATTTAAGATTTGAAGGTCCATTTGATATCGGAATTGGATAATTTTTGTATGGTTGGACTCGTCTCGGAATAGGTGTTCGGATTTCGCAAGTTTTTTCGAGATTTGAGATATGGGTCCCACTGCCTAGTATTTTAATGTATTTCGGATTTTATCCAAAAAATTAGCAAATTCATATGGAATTAATTCCTATGATTCGTATTGAATATATTGAATTGTTTGTGAATAGATTTAAAGCTTTTGGAGACAAATTTAAAAGGAAAAGCTGTGGTCGAGTAATTGATTAGAATTTGCATAGAAAGGTAAGTGTCGTGGTTAACCTTGACTTGAAGGAATAGAACCCTTAAATTATTTGTTATGTGAAATGCATGTGAACGACGTATAGGCGAGGTGTGTACTGGTAGCAAAGGGCCTGTCGTGTTCGCGAAGAATAGCAACTTGTGGCTTTCGAGTTCAAGAGTCCTCCTTTGCGTTCGCGAAGGCTTTTTCCCCTGGAATTCGTGTTCGCGTGCCAGTTCTCGCGTTCGTGTAGAAGGACAACTGACCCCTCCCCCAGTCCTCTAAAGCTTCGCGTTCGCGTTGAGCTGGTCGCGTTCGCGAAGGGTAAAGTCCCCATAGCTTCGCATTCGCAACCCAATCTTCGCATTCGTGAAGAAGGAAAATTCAGCCAGCCCATTTTGCTCTTCGCGTTCACGAGAGTACATTCGCGAATGCGATGAAGGAAATACCAGAAGCCTGAAGTTGCAGAAAAACCATATTTTCTAAGTTCAAAATTATCCTGTATCCTATCCGAAACTCACCCGAGCCCTCGGGGCTCCAAACCAAATATGTACACAAGTCATAAAATATCATACGAACTTGCTCGCGTGATCAAATCGCCAAAATAACACCTAGAACTACGAATCGGACACCAATTCAAAGGAAATTTTCAAGAAAACTTTAAATCTTATATTTTTACAACCGGACGTCCGAATCACGTCAAATCAACTATGATTCTCATCAAATTTGGCAAACAAGTCATAAATATTATAATGGACCTATACCGGGCTCCGAAACCAAAATATGGACCCGAGGTCAATAAATCCAATTTCAGTAATTTCTTAAAAATCATTAAGCTTTCAAGCTTTTAATTTTTCATCAAAATTCCATATCTCGGGCTAGGGACCTCGGAATTCGATTCCAGGCATATGCCCAAGTCCCAAATCACGATACGGACCTACCGGAATTTTCAAAACATTGATCCTGGTCTGTTTGCTCAAATTTTAACCAAAGTCAACTCAGTTAAGTTTGGAAGCTCTATTTCACATTTTAATCCATTTTTCACATTAAAACTTTTCGAAAACTGTACGGACTGTGCACATAAGTCGAGGAATTATACATGGTGCTTTTCGAGGTCTTAGAACACAGAATTACTTATTAAATTTAAAGATGACATTTTGGGTCATCACACATTTGTAGTAGCTATCACTTAGCCTAGTATTTTGTTTGGTTTGTGACTTGTATATATGCAGTCACTTGTAGCTTTGTAATACATAAGAAAACACATAATTACTGAATATAACTCCTTCTCAATCAAGTGATTTTCTACATGGTATTAGAGATTTCTGAACCTACGCTGCCCACACCAGAAACATGATCAAACATGGCCATAGCAACACCCTCAACCTCTTTGTGTCTATCACCTGCTTCCCTGTATCATCTGATTGCCTCCTGTCCATTTAAGTTGAAACCATCGAACTATTTAATCTGGAGCACACAAATATTCCAGTTGATTTAGGAAATAGAGGTGACAAACTTGATCAAGGAAGGCAAGTGAGACACAAGCAGTTCATCTAATTTTGCTGGTGCTGATAAGGTTGTCGACAAAAGTGATGACAATACTGACTGGGAGGAAAAAGATATGTTCCTGAGGAGTTGGATCTGTGCTACAATGACTGAGGAAAGCGTTTATCTCATTGTGGGATGTTTAACTGCCAAAGAAATGTGGGGATGCATGGACGAAGCATATCTGCATGCAACCAAGGACAAGGGATTTCAACTTAAGAAACACCTGCAGAACATCAAGCTAGGAACCAAAAGACTTGATGAATATCTGAAGGAGTTCAAAGGCATATGTGATGGCCTTTCAGTTATACACAAGCAAGTTGATGAAGACATCCAAGTGATGAACTTTTCTAGAGGACTTGGTCCAAAGTACAAGACCTTTAGGACTGTCATGCTTGGAAAGGCCCCATATCCTACCCTAAACCAGTTTGTCAATGCTTTTAGAGGATTTGACATGACATAGGACGAAGAATAAATGGCTCAACAAGGCTAATATGGCCTTTGTTTCTCAAAGAGGAAGAGGTCGTGCGGTTTACTCTAACAGAAGAGGAAACTCAAACTTCTCCTTAAGAGGAAGAGGTTCCAGACTTTCAGGACAAGGTAGCTGTAACGACTCGGGCGGCCGTTTCGAGAGTTGTAGTCCCGTTTCCTCATTTACTGCTCCATTTATACTTTATAGCTATTATATGACTTATCGGGTTAGTTGGTTCAGGTCCGGAGTGAATTCAGTGTTAAATGAGATACTTAGTCTCTTAAATGAAAAACTTAAGTTAGAAAAGTAGACCGGATGTTGATCCATGTGTAACCGACCCCAAATTCGAATTCTGATAATTCCAGTAGCTCAGTATGGTGTTTTGGACCTAGGAGCATGTCCGATAAAGTATTTGGAGGTCCGTAGTAGTATTAGGCTTGAAATGGCAAAGGTCGAATTTTTTGGGAAGTTTACCCGGGGGTGGACTTTTTGATATCGGGGTCGGATTCTGATATCGAGAGTTGCAATAGGTTTGTGGGGTCATTTATAACTTGTGTGCAAAATTTGAGATCAATCAGACATCATTTGATAGGTTTGGGCGTTGTTTGTAGAATTTGGAAATTTTGAAATTTCTTAGGCTTAAATCCGTGTGTAATTAGTATTTTCAATGTTGTCAGAGGTGATTTGAAGATTCAATTAAGTTTGTATGATATTATAAGACTTGTTGGTATGTTTGGTTGAGGTCCCGGGGGCGTCAGGTTGATTTCGGGTGGTTAACGGACTTGGAATTCGATTTGAGAAGTTGCTGAAGTTTGGACTCAGCTGGTGTAATCTCACCTGCAGAAGTCTCATCGTAGGTGCGTGTCCGCAGGGGTGAGAAGAGAAGTCGTAGAAGCGGCCAGGGAGGCCTTGGGCAGAGGCGGCAAATGCGGCCATTCACACGCAGAAGCGACCTGCGCGGAAGCACATACAGGCGCGCAGATGAGGGCAAAGGCACAGATGTGGAGGTCTTTTCCGCACATGCGGTTGGTAAAGAAGCGGGAAAGGGCCGCACCTGCGAGACCGCAGAAGCGGCCAAGTTGCCGCAGGTGCGGAAGGCCTGGGCAGATTCTTTAAATGTGACCCTTCACAATTTTCGCTTCATTCCTTGTCTTCATTTTTCTTCAATAATTATGTTTCCCCATTGATTTTCCACCTAGATGGTGTGTTTTTGAGCTGTAAATTGGGGATTTGAGGCTAGGAATTTGGAGAGTTGGTTTTGAGGATTTGAATGACCAATTGGTGTTGGATTTTGATGAATTTGGTATGGTTAGGCTCGTGAGTGAATGAGCTTTTGGATTTTGTGACTTTTGTCGGATTTTGAGACGTGGGCCCGGGGGTTGGTGTAACGACCCTACCAGTCGTTTTGAGCATTTGCACTTCGCTCGGTAGTTTACAGGCATGAGTATCCCCATATGATATATTTTGACTTATGTGAATCGTCAGTTTTGATTTTTTAGGTTATTCAGAATCGAATTGGAAGAATGGATTTTATTATTGAAGCTTTAAATTGGGAGAGTTGACCAAGATTGAATTTTTAGCATTTGACCTCGGATTGGAATTTTGATGGTTCCGTTGGGTGATTTTGGACTTAGGAGCGCGTCCGGATTGTGATTTGGAGGTCAGTGGTTGAATTTGGCTCGAAATGGTGAAAGTTGAAATTTTGGAAAGTTTGATCAGGAGTGGACTTTTTGATATCGGCGTCCGATTCTGATTCCGTAAGTTGGAGCAGGTCCATAATGTCGAATGTGACTTATGTGCAAATTTTGAGGTCAATCGGACGTGATTTGATAGGCTTTGGCATCGGTCATGGAAGTGTAAAGTTTCAAAGTTCATAGATTTCGATTTGAGGTGTGATTCATCGTTTCGATATTGTTATGTGTGTTTTGAGGTCTCGAGTAGGTCCGTAACGTGTTATGGAACTTGTTGGTATATTCGGACGGGGTTCCGAGAGGCTCGGGTGAGTTTCGGACGAGGTTCGGGTCATTTTATTACATTTTGGATTTTTGCTAAGATTTCTGGTTTTGGTGTTTCCACATCTGCGAAAGTGTGGGCGCAGATGCGAGTTCGCAGATGCGGACAATTGGCCGCAGAAGCGGGCAAGGCCATGAAGGACAGGGATCACAGGTGCGAAGAATTTCCCGCACCTGCTGTAGCGTAGATGCGGACAAGTGGACGCATGTGTGGGGGAAGCTATGAGAGATTTACTCCGCAAAAGCAAGGCTAGGGCCGCAAATGCGCGTTCACAGGTGCAGAAGCTAATTAGTGAAAATTTGAAGTTAAATTTGGGAGTTTAGGGCTTGAGAATTGGAGAGTGGATTTTGGGGATTTGGATGACCAAATGGTGTGGATTTTGATAAATTTGGTATGGTTAGACTCGTGAGTGTATGGGCTTTCGGGTTTTGTAAATTTTGTCGGGTACCGAGGTGCGGGCCCAGGTTGGGTTTTTGGCCGATTTTTGGCTTTTGATTCAAGATTTGATTTTTTTTGATTGGTATTGGTTCATTTAGCATTGTTTGATGTACTTGAGTTGTTTTTGGTTAGTGTCGAGCCGTTCAGAGGTCGAAACGCGCGAGATGGCATCTTTGGAGAATCGCTTGGTTGCCCGGCATTGGTATCGGCTTGTACGAGGTAAGTAGCTCTTCTAATCTTGGAGCTGAGGGTATGAAACCCCGAAATACGTGTTATGTGATTTGTGTTGAGGTGACGCACATACTAGGTGACGGGCGTGTGGGCATGCACCATGTGAATTGGGACTCTGTTGTTTCCATGGCACTGTATAGTGGCCCTATTTTGTTGATATCTGTGTTTTCACCATGTGATAAAGTAATTGAGCTGTCAATCATGCTAGATATCATGTTTAGGCTTTGTGCCGATACTGTTGGGACCCATAGTGGTCGTTTTTTGCTGTCATTTCATTGATTTCATTGATATTTCGTACTCAGTCATATTAATGCATTCATATCATATCTCAGTCTCAGTTGTTATTTATTGATACATCATATCATTATTGTAGGGATAGTTTCATGACATTGTGAGACCGCGAGTGAGACTGGAGAGATTGATGACTGAGTGAGGCCGAGAACCTGATTATGAGTGAAAGTTATGGGATCGGGCTGCACGCCACAACATGCTATATTGATTTATGCTTGGATCTGGCTTATGATAGCGCTTGGGCTGTAGGAGCCCCTCCGGAGTCTGTACAAACCCAGTGAGCGTGGTTGATTATATTGAGGGATGGATCTTCCCTAGACATGGATCTTGTCCGAAGCATTTATATACCTGGAGATGGATCTTCTCCATGGGGCCGGATTGGACTTCCTCGGTACTGAGTGACTGATGGTGAGTGATGCATATATTACGAGATGGATCTTCCCTGGGCCGTATGGTCCATATACAGTACCGAGTGGGTGAGCATGATGAGTGGAAACTATGAGACAGTGGGATTGAATACTCTGAGAGTGTGAGTTCATGATTCATCTCTGAGATACATGGCATTGGCATGAACACATGACATACAGGTATAGAGATGCATTTTTCCTCATGCTGTATGGTATCACAACATCCATGACTTTTCACACATATTGATATATGGGCATAGAGAGGTATTTCATACTTGTTATCTGGAAAGAAAATGAAACATCTTATTTATTATTGAAATGATTTTGGGAAAAATTATTGTTTTCAAACTTATTCATATTTTTGGCAACTTCGGTAAGTGATTTGGGTTTTTACTGATGTACTTGAAAGGCAGAACCATTTTCAGAAATCTTGATTTTGCTGAGCATTTTTATCATTGAGTTACTTCTTGTATTATTTGCTTTAAGTTGTTAGGAACTGTTGTTGGCTATTAGTGTGGACTCGACCTTGGTACAAGCTCGTCACTACTTTCAACCTAAGGTTAGGTTTATTACTTATTGAGTACATGGGGTCGGTTGCACTCATACTACACTTCTGCACCTTTGTGCAGATGTTGGCTGCTGATGTTGCTGTGTTCGTTAGGAGCTGGATTGAAGATGTACCTGTGTCCCGACTGTAGCTACCTCTTGTTCGTGGTAGCTTTAGATATGTGAAACTTTGTTTATGTACTATTCAAATAGACTATGTATTTATTTTATTTTCGCTTTGTAAACTCTATTCTTAGAAGCTCATGATTTGTACTACCAGCTCTTGGGGGAATGTATTAGATTCAGATATTTCTTTACTTAATTACTTTATTAATTTTTATTGGAATTGGTTAGTGGTTAATTGGCTTACCTAGCGGGTTGGATTAGGTGCCATAACAACTAGTCGGATTTTGGTTCGTGACAGTCGGGTTTGGGCCGATTTTGTATTTTGGCTATAATTTCGTATTTGTCTTGTGGAATTAATTCCTTTAGCCTATATTGATGGTATTGAACTACTTGTGCTAGATTCGGGGCATTTGAAGTTGGATTTGAGAGGCAAGGGCATTTTGGAGTAGAATTTAGCCCGGGTTAAGGTAAGTAGCACTTTCAAACTTGGTTCTGAGGGTTCGAACCCCCGAATTATGTGTTATGTGATTGGTATTGAGGTGACGCACATGCCAAGTGACGGGCATGCAGGCGCGAACCGTGAGAATTGTGACCTGGTTGACTCCATATCACAGTATAGTGGTTCTATCTTGTTGATATCCGTGTTTTCATCATGTGATAAAGTAATTGAGCTGTCACTCATGCTAGATATCATGTTTAGGCTTTATGCCGGTACTGTTGGGACCCATAGTGGTCGTTTCTTGTTGTTGTCTTACTGATTTCATTGATATTTGATACTCAGTTATATTCATTCATTTCATATCTCATCCCAGTCTCTGTGGTTATTTATTGATGCATCATGCCATTATTTGCGGGCTAGTATCATGACATTGTGAGCCAGTGAGAGAGAAGCTAGAGAGATTGATGACTGAGTGCCTGATTATGAGTGACATTTATGGGATCGGTCTGCACGCCGCAGTGGTTATACTAATTTATGATAGCGCTTGGGCTGAATGAGCCCCTCCAGAGTCTGTACAAACCCCAGTAAGTGCAGTTGATATTATCTAGAGATGGATCTTCTCCACAGCATTGGATTGTCCTTCCTCGGTACTAGGTGACTTATAGTCAGTGATATTTATGTTCTGGGATGGATCTTCCCTCGGACATACGGGCTATATACCGTACTAAGTGGTTGATTATTTGAAAGTGTGAACCTGGAGATGGATCTTCTCCACAGGGCTGGATTAGCCTTCCTCGGTACTGGGTGACTTATAGTCAGTGATGTATATGTTCTGGGATGGATCTTCCCTTGGCCGTATGGGCCATATACAATACCGAGTGGTTGAGTATTCCAAAGTGTGAGCACATGAGGCTGTCAGCATGGTGCATCACATACAACATTGCATTGGCATGGTAGAGGTTAAGGATTTATATTTTTCGTATAATTCAGATTGTTCCATTTTTAGTGTTTTAAGATATCTATCGAACTTGAAAGCATGTCTACATTTCTGCACTTTTTGTTTTTTTTATTGAATTGTGCTGGTTGAGTTCGTCACTACTTTTATGCCACAGTTTAGGTTTGTTAGTGACTGAGTTGGTTGTACTCATGCTACACCCTGCACCTCGTGTGCAGATCCTGGTGCTTCTGGTTACGGCGACTGCTGATTGAGGAGCTAGGATCTCGGAGACTATCGAGGTAGCTGCACGGCATTTGCAGGCCTTGACTCTCCTTCATTATCTTTATCTGTACTCTAGTTTATACTCCTTAGACATTATAGTAGACTATATTCTGACATAGATGCTCATGTACTCGGTGACACCCCGATTTTGGGATAGATTGTATCGTATTTTGGATATTTCTGTTTTCAAAAGACTTTTTCCTTAATTATTAAATTGCTTCCACCTATATTTTAAATCTTTTACTATGTTGCGATAGTTGAGTAGCGGCTTGCCTAGTTCCACGATAGGCGCCATCACGAACGTTGGTTTTTAGGTCGTGACAAGTTGGTATTAGAGCCTAGATTACATAGGTCTCACGAGTCATGAGCAGGTTTAGTAGAGTCTTGCGGATCGGTACGGAGACGTATGTATTTATATTCGAGAGGCTGTCAAACCCTTAGGAAGAGTTTAATTTCTTGTACTCTGTTGTGCGAATTTGTTAATTCCAGAAACCAAATTTCTGTTATTCTATTCTCTTACAGATGGTGAGGACACGTACTACTGGGCAGGATGGACAGCCACCAGTACCACCAGCTAGGGCCGTGAGAGGCCGAGGTCGCGGTAGGGGCAGAGGTACGACTAGGGCAGCACCTGCAGACCCACAAGTTGCTTAAACTCAAGCACTAGCAGTGCCCATTGTGATTCCAGGCCTTCAGGAGACTTTGGCCCAGATATTGACAAATTGCACTGGCCTTGCTCAGGTGGTTTCGACAAATTGCACCTGCTACTTCTCATGCTGGGGGAGGTATTCATACCCCCGATCCCCGTACTCCGGATCAGGTAGTGCAGGGACTTTAGATACCGGGGGCATTACCGTCCCGGACGGATACAACTTCTTAGGCCCAAGTAGTCCCCATTATGGCAGACGATGAGCAGAGGAGGCTTGAGAGATTTGGGAGGCTTCGCCCTCCATCATTTAATGGTGCTGAGTCAGAATATGCTCAAGGTTTTCTGGATAGGTGTGAGCGGATGCTTCGGACAGCGGGTATTTTGAAGATGAGTAGGGTCTCGTTCACTACTTTTCAGTTTTTTGGGGCTGCCTTCAGATGGTAGGAGGCTTATGAGAGGCACAGGCCGGTCGGTGCAGCACCACTTACATGGTCGGAGTTCTCCGTTCTCTTCTTGGAGAAGTTCGTGCCGCAATCTTATAGAGAAGAGCTGCGTAGGAAGTTTGAGCAGCTTCGTAAGGTTGGCATGTCTGTGATGCAGTATGAGATGAGGTTTTATGAGTTGGCTCGTCATGCAGTTTGGCTAGTTTCCACTGATATGGAGAGGATTCAGAGGTTTGTCGATGGTCTCACATATCAGTTAGGGTTGCTTATGACTAGGGAGAGGGTATCTGGTGCTACTTTTGATGAGGTTGTTGACATTGCTTGGCAGATATAGATGATCCGCAGTCAGGATCGGGGTGAGAGGGAGGCCAAGAGGCCTCATGGATCAGGTGATTTCAGCGGTGTTGCGACAGGAGTCGACCTTACAGGCACACTCAGATGGGCCATCCAGTTCTCCGTGGTGCATCATTCATCCATGGTTCATATAGTTATCATCAGGGCCAGTCATCTCTTAGTGCCCTACCAGCTCAGAGTTCAACCCATGCACCATCAGTTCAGGGCTCATCGGCACTAGGTTCTTCTAGCGGGTATTCTGGTCCTTGGGGCTCTCTCCAGTCCCCACCACCATTCACAGGGAGGGGTTTTTTCGAGTGTGGAGATATAGGTCACATGAAGAGTATTATCCTCGCCTTATGGGAGGTCCCGCTTAGTAGAGGAGTCAGCTTACGACTTCAGCTCCCGTTATTTCACCACCCACTCAGCCAGCTCGGGGTGGAGCTCAGTCAGTTAGGGGTCGCCCTAGAAGGGGAGGTCGATCAGGTAGCAGTCAGGCTTGATTCTATGCTATTCTCGCCAGACCAGATATTATTGCTTTAGACGTAGTGATCATAGGTATTGTCACAGTTTGCCACAGAGAGGCCTCTGTACTATTTGACCCTAGTTCTACTTATTCATATGTATCATTGTACTTCACTCGTCATTTGTATATGCCCCGTGAGTCCTTAGTTTCATATGTTCATGTCTCTACGTCGGTGGGCGATACTATTATTGTTGATCATGTATATCAGTCGTGTGTAGTGACCATTGGGTGTCTGGATACTAGAGTTGATCTCTTGTTGCTTAGCATGGTTGATTTTGATGTGATCTTGGGTATGAATTGGTTGTCTCCATGTCATGCTGCTCTAGATTGTCACACTAAGAATGTGACGTTGGCGATGCCGAGGTTGCCGGGGATTGAGTGGAGAGGTTCTCCAGACTATGTTTCCAGTAGAGTGATTTCATATTTGAAGGCCCAGCGGATGGTTGGGAAGGGTTGTTTATCTTATTTGGCCTTTGTGAGGGATGTTAGTGTTGATGCTCCTACTATTGATTCTGTTCTGGTGATGCGGGAATTTCCAGATGTGTTTCCTGTAGACTTGCCAGGCATGCTGCCCGACAGGGATATTGACTTCAGTATTGACTTGGTGTCGGGCACTCAACCCATTTCTATTCCACCATATCGCTTGTCACCAGCTGAGTTGAAGGAATTGAAGGAGCAACTTTAGGAACTCCTTGATAAGGGGTTTATTAGGCATAGTGTGTCACCTTGGGGTGCACCGGTGTTGTTTGTGAAGAAGAAAGACGGTACTATGAGAATGTGCATTGATTATTGACAGATGAACAAAGTTACAATCAAGAACAAGTATCCTTTGCCGCGTATTGATGATCTGTTTGACCAGCTTCAGGGAGCGAGGGTGTTCTCCATGATTGATTTGAGGTCTGGGTATCACCAGTTGAAGATTCGGGACTCAGATATTCTAAAGAAAGTATTCAGGACCCGTTACGGTCATTATGAGTTTCTTGTGATGTCTTTTGGGCTAACCAATGCCCTAGCATCATTCATGCATCTGATGAACAGTGTGTTTCAGCATTATCTCGCTTGTTTGTTATTGTATTCTTTGATGATATCCTGGTGTACTCTCATAGCCCGGAAAAGCATGCCCAACATCTGCGGATTGTGTTGCAGCAACTGAGGGAGCTGAAGCTTTATGCCAAGTTCTCCAAGTGTGAATTTTGGCTTAGTTCAGTGGCATTCTTGGGACACATGATGTTCGGTGAGGGTATTCAGGTGGATCGAAAGAACATAGAGCCGGTTCAGAGTTGGCCCAGATCGTCCTCAGCTATGGAGATTCGGAGCTTTCTCGGCTTGGCCAGTTATTATCGTCTCTTTGTGGAGGGTTTCTCATCTATCGTATCACCCTTGACCAAATTGACCCAAAAGGGTGCTCCTTTCAGGTGGTCGGATGAGTGTGAGGAGAGCTTTCAGAAGCTCAAGACTGCCTTGACCAAAACTCCAGTTTTAGTTTTGCCGTCAACTTCAGGCTCTTATACAGTGTATTGTGATGCTTCTTGTATCGACATTGGGTGTGTGTTGATGCAGGAGGGTAGAGTGATTGCTTATAATTCACGCCAGTTGAAGCCTCATGAGAAGAACTACCCTATTCATGAGTTGGAGTTGGCTGCCATTGTTTATGTGTTGAAGATTTTGAGGCACTATCTTTATGGTGTGTCTTGTGAGGTATTTACTAATCATCGTAGCCTCCAGCACTTGTTCAAACAAAAAGATCTAAATTTGAGACATCGGAGATGGTTGGAGCTGCTAGAAGACTATGATATCACCATTTTGTATCATCTAGGGAAGGCTAATGTGGTGGCTGATGCCTTGAGTAGAAAGGTGGTGAGTATGGGTAGTCTTGCATTCATTCCTGTTGGGGAGAGACCTCTTGCAATTGATGTTCAGGATTTTGCCAACTAGTTCGTCAGATTGGATATTTCGGATCCCAGCCGGGTTCTAGCTTGTGTGGTTTCTCGGTCTTCCTTATATGATCGCATCAGAGAGTGCCAGTATGATGATCCCCATTTGCTTGTCCTTCAGGACACGGTTCAGCATAGTGATGCTAGAGATGTGACTATTGGGGATGATGGGGTATTGAGGATGCAGGGTTGGATTTGTGTGCCAAGGTTGGATGGGCTACGTGAGTTGATTCTTGAGGAGGCCCACAGTTTGCGGTATTCCATTCATCCGGGTGCCACGAAAATGTATCAGGACTTGGGGCAGCACTATTGGTGGAGGAGAATGAAGAAGGATGTAGTGGGATTTGTAGCTTGGTGCCTTAACTATCAGCAGGTGAAGTATGAGCATCAGAGACCGGGTGGATTGCATCAGAGGTTAGAGATTCCAGAGTGGAAATGGGAGCGGATAATCATGGATTTTGCAGTTGGACTCCCATGGACTTCGAGGAAGTTCAATGCTATTTGGGTGATTCTGGATCAGCTAACCAAGTCCCCGCACTTCATTCCAGTTGGTACTACCTATTCTTCGGAGTGGCTGGCTAAGATTTACATCCAAGAGATTGTTCGCCTCATGGTGTACCAGTTTCCATCATTTCAGATAGAGGCACACAATTTACATCGTAGTTTTGGAGAGCCGTGCAGCAAGAGTTGGGAACCCAGGTTGATTTGAGCATAACATTTCACCCTCAGACGGATGGACAGTCCGAGCACACTATTCAAATATTGGAGGACATGCTACGCGCTTGTGTCATTGATTTTGGGGGTTCTTGGGATCAGGTTTTGCCACTCGCAGAGTTTGCTTACAATAACAGTTATCAGACGAGCATCCAGAAGGCCCTGTATGAGGCTTTTTATGGGAGGCGGTGTAGATCTCCAGTGGGTTGGTTTGAGCCCGGTGAGGCTAGACTTTTGGGTACAGACTTGGTTCGGGATGCATTGGACAAGGTTAAATTGATTCAAGAGCAGTTTCACATGGCGCAGTCCAGACAGAAGAGCTATGCCGACAAGAAAGTTCGTGATGTGTCTTACATGGATGGGGAGAAGGTTCTACTAAAGGTTTCATCCACAAAGGGTGTTATGAGGTTCGGGAAGAAGGGAAAGTTAAGCCCTCGGTTCATTGGACCTTTTGAGGAAAGTCGACTGGATGTTGATCCATGTGTAAATGAGCCCGGATTCCAATTCTGATGATTCCAGTAGCTCCGTATGGTGATTTTGGACTTAGGAGCGTATCCAAAAAATTATTTGGAGGTCCGTCGTGGGATTAGGCTTGAAATGGTGAAAGTCGAATATTTTGGGAAGTTTGACTGAGGGGTTGACTTTTTGATATCGGGGTCGGATTCTGATATCGGAAGTTACAGTAGGTTCGTGGGGTCATTTATGACGTGTGTGCAAAATTTAAGGTTAATCGGACGTGATTTGATAGGTTTCGGCGTCGTTTTAAGAATTTGGAATTTTTGAAGTTTCTTAGGCTTGAATCCGTGTGTAATTCATGTTTTCAATGTTGATGTAGGCTTGAATCCATATGTAATCCGTTTGATGAATTTGGTATGGTTAGGCTCGTGAGTGAATGAGCTTTCAAATTTTGTGACTTTTGTCAGATATTGAGACGTGGGCCTGGGGGTTGGATTTCGGATTCCTTTAGCCTATATTGAGTGTATTGAACTGCTTGTGGCTAGATTCGAGACGTTCGGAGACGAATTTGAGAGGCAAGGGCATTTTGGAGTAGAATTTAGCCCGTATTGAGGTAAGTAACACTTTCAAACTTGGTTCTGAGGGTTCGAAACCCCGAAATATGTGTTATGTGATTAGTATTGAAGTGACGCACATGCCAAGTGACGGGCGTGCAGGCGTGCACCATGAGAATTATGACTTAGTTGACTCCAAGGCACAGTATAGTGGTTCTATCTTGTTGATATCCGTGTTTTCATCATGTGATAAAGTAATTGAGTTGTCACTCATGCTAGATATCATGTTTAGGCTTTATGCCAGTACTGTTGGGACCCTTAGTTGTCATTTCTTGTTGTTGTCTTACTGATTTCATTGATATTTCATACTCAGTCATATTCATTCATTTCATATCTCATCGCAGTCTCTGTTGTTATTTATTGATGAATCATACCATTGTTTTCGGGCTAGTATCATGATATTGTGAGCCCGTGAGAGAGAGACCGGAGAGATTGATGACTGAGTGAGGCCGAGTGCCTGATTATGAGTGATATTTATGGGATCGGGCTGCACGCCGCAGTGGTTATACTAATTTATGATAGCGCTTGCGTTGAAAGAGCCCCTCCGGATTCTGCACACACCCCAGTGAGCGCAGTTGATATTATATGGAGATGGATCTTCTCCACAAGGCTGGATTGGCCTTCCTCGGTACTAGGTGACTTATAGTCAGTGATATATATGTTCTGGAATGGATCTTCCCTGGGCCGTACGTGCCATATACTACTCCTAGTGGTTGATTATTTGAGAGTGTGAACCTGGAGATGGATCTTCTCCACAGGGATGGATTGGCCTTCCTCGGTACTGGGTAACTTATAGTCAGTGATATATATGTTCTGGGATGGATCTTTCCTGGGCCGTATGGGTCATAAACAGTACCGAGTGGTTTAGTATTCGAGAGTGTGAGCACATGAGGCTGTCACTATGGTGCATCACATACATCATTGCATTGGCATGGTAGAGGTTGAGGAGTTATATTTTTCGTATCATTCAGATTGATCCATTTTTACTATTTTAAGATATCTATTGAACTTGAAAGCATGTCTACATTTTTGCACTTTTTTGTTTTTTATTGAATTGTGCCGGTTGAGTTTGTCAGTACTTTCAGCCCACAGTTTGGGTTTGTTACTTACTGAGTTGGTTGTACTCATGCTACACCCTGCACCTCGTATGCATATCCAGGAGCTTCTGGTTACGGCGGCTGCTGATTGAGGAGCTAGGATCTCGGAGATTATCGAGATAGCTATACGGCATTCACAAGCCTTGACTCTCCTTCATTATCTTTTTCTACACTCCAGTTTTTACTCCTTAGACATTGTAGTAGACTTTATTCTAACATAGATGCTCACGTACTCAGTGACACCCCGGTTTTGTGATAGATTGTATCATATTTTGGATTTTTCTGTTTTCAAAAAGGTTTTTCCTTAATTATTAAATTGCTTCCGCCTATATTTTAAAGCTTTTACTGTGTTGAGATAGTTGATTAGTGGCTTTCCTAGTTCCACGATACGCGCCATCACGACAGTTGATTTTTGGGTCATGACAATAGCAATCAGATTAATCAAGCTACTCAGAACACTGCGAATTCGAGTCAACCAAAGGGCAAGAAAAATTGCCAAATATGTGGAAGAAACAACCGCACATCCTTAAAATGCTTCTACAGATGGGACTATTCCTACCAGGATATAGAGGATCTTCCACATGCCTTTCTGCTATTAACCTGCAGAATACACAGGCTGAAGATGAATCTATGTATGTTGACTCATGTGCAAGCAGTCACAAAACCAATTCAACAAGTAATCTGTCAAAACTTCAACATTGTAATGGTTCTAATAAGATAATAGTTGGAGATGGATCTAAAATTGACATCACACATATTGGCAATACAACAAAATCTGGACTTAAAGTAAAGCAAATTCTTGTTGTTCCTAAGATTAAAAAGAAACTGTTGTCAGTTAGTAAGCTTACTAAGGACAGTTCTTGTATACTTGAGTTTGATGAACCTGATTTTGTTGTAAAGGACAAGAGCTCAGGGAGACTTCTAGCCAAGGGATCTAAGAAGAATGATTTACATGTACTGGAGAACAATAACTTCTATGCCCTATTTGTATCAAAAGAGTGGAAGAATACAAACAATATTAGGCATACTGATTAGGACACCCTAGTTTAAAGTCTTTAAAGATTCTTAGTAGTAATAAGTGTATTGATGTCACGTATTGGAATAAACTCCCTACTGTTTGTGTTAGTTGTTAGTCAGGGAAAGGTTTTAAGCTTCCATTTGAATTGAGAAATAAGATTGAAAAAGAGCCTTTGCTTAAAATTTATTGTGATCTTTGGGGCCCATTACCTATTGAATCATCTCAAGACATGAAATACTATATGGTGTTTTTTTGATAACTGTACAAGATATATTTGTCTCTATCCACTAAGAAGGAAATATGAATTTTATGACTATTAAGATTTTTCAGTGTGTTGGAGGTGGTGAATTTAACAACGCTGCATTTGTTGAACATCTAGATAACTGTGGTATTGTTATATATATATATATATATATATATATATATATCTTGTCCTCACACACCTGAGCATAATGGAATTTTCGAGAGGAACCACAAACATATAGTAGAAACTGGTCTGACTTTGTTGTTTCATGCAAAGTTGCCACAGTTTCTTTGGGTAGAAGCCTTCTTCACAACTGTATTCTTAATTAACAGAATGCCTTCATCAGTGTTACAAATGGTAACTCCATTCTTTAAACTCTTTGGAGAGCATCCGGATTATAATAGTCTAAAAGTCTTTGGATGCAGGTGTTTTCCTTACTTGAAAGGAAAAATAAAATTCTCTCCAAAGACTTATACTTGTGTGTTTATTGGATACAGTAGCCTTCATAAAGGCTATAGGTGTTACCACCCACCTACTAGGAGAGTTTTTGTCTCAATACATGTGGTCTTTGATGAAAACACATTGCCCTATGGGCAACCAGACGCACCACTAGACAATTCAAGTGATTCTACTCACATTGCTACCTTCTATGCATTTTTCTCCAAGATGCAGAATACCTCAAGCTCAGATGTGGACTCTTATACTTCAGGGGAAGTGTTGAATGGATCACCATAAAGTGATCAAGGTGATCAGCCTACAACATATGTGAATGCATCACCACCAAGTGATCAATCCACACCTGATTCTCTAGTTGATGCTC